>NC_133336.1:52875571-53037847 GCF_042186555.1 Aquarana catesbeiana | reverse complement strand
TCCTGTGGATCATAGTTCGTCTTCAGCAGACAGCGGGCTGAAGTCAGAGCCGGTCCAGGCTGGGAAAAGATCATGACTATATGGTCGGGATTCACTCACAACCCTGGACTGGCACCTGCCTCAGCCTCTCTGCAAGCTACTGAGAGCCTGAGCCCCCCCCCCTCCCCGCGCACACACACAGCCCAGCACTCCAGTGAGCGTGGGCACAGGTGTGGGGGCAGAGCAGAGAGTTCTGACAGTCGCTAGCTCTCTGCTCATGGAGATCTGAGAACCGAGTGATCAGCAGTGTTTGATCGCTCGGTTCTCAGTGTTAGAGCTGGGGACAGACGCTGCATCCACCTAGGTAAGTATGATTCTTGAGGGGAAAAAACTAACACATACTTCTTTTTTTAAACTGCTTGTTTTGCCAAAGAGAGTGATGTATTCTTGTTCCTATAGGCTCCTCATGTGCCTGATCCCCTCGTTACAACTCCATGACATCATTCTGGAGGATGCAGGACCAGCAGCAGTAGATCCAGGGTGTATGGGAGAGGGCTGGAGAAAAGATGGGCTCTAAGCTGGCCAATACTGTACATGGTTTGAAATTTGTCCACCTTACCAGAGACTGACCAAATTTCAATCCATGTATGTGCAGGTTGGTTATACAGAAGTCAATCTGCAAATCCACTTCTGTAGAGCCAGACTGTTTGAAAATGTCCGCAGGATCAGCGCCACCGGGTATAGTCTGCAGTGCTGATCAGTGTATTCTGGCAGTGGCAAAGTTTTCCAGCTGTCAGAATACAAAGGCACAGTGGGGAAGACCCCCCCCATATATCCACCTTGAATGTATGGAAGGGGAATTTGGTAATTTTTTTTTTTTTTTTCATTCAACCTGCTGCTTTAACAAAAAAAAAACAAAATGGCTAATTTTTTTTATCTTTTTAGTTTTCAATAGGGTAGAGAGGGATTTAATTGCTGTCTGGCCCCAGTAGGGAGATTCACCCTTGGATTTGTCCAATCACGGAGAGTAAAAAAAAAAAAAAAAAAACAATTTTTGAGTTGTCACCAGGACAGGAAAAGAGGAGAAATCCTCCAATGAGGGCACTGGTTCAGGTGACAGCCAGGGATTTTCCTCAATTTTGGAAGCATTTCCTTCTTATCTGTTGTGGTTTTGCCACAGGAAGTGAAGGGAGATCTCCTGAATAGGACATAGTGGACAAGTTATAGCCCTGCCTTACTCAGTCATCCAAAAGTTTTGGTTTTAGTTGTACTTTACTGTAATTTGTAAGTTATTTTCAATAATCTTAAATCTTTTTCATCACCTGGTAATCCTGCCATGAAAGTTTTTGCCCTTGCAGTTTTTGGGTGTATGCAACATAAACCTGTTTTTAATCTGACTATTGGGAACAGAGTGTGTGTGTGTGGTGTGTGTTTTTTTTTTTTTTTTTTTTGTTTTTGTTTACTGGGATAGCTTCAAAGGTGGAGACCCCCTTTGTACTATTAGACCCCTTCCACACTGAGGCGTTTTTCAGGCACTAAAGGGCTAAAAAAGCGCCTGAAAAATGCCTCATACATCTATTCTCCAAAGACAACCTCTGGATATGACGCTGAGTGCGTGCACTCAACTTCCTTGGTCGACCATGGCGAGGCCTGTTCTCAGTGGAACCTGTCTTCTTAAACCGCTGTATGATCTTGGCCACCGTGCTGCAGCTCAACTTCAGAGTCTTGGCAGTCTTCTTATAGCCTAGGCCATCTTTATGTAGAGCAACAATTCTTTTTTTTCAGATCCTCGGAGAGTTCTTTCCTATGAGGTGCCATGTTGAACTTCCAATGACTAGTATGTGAGAGAGATAAGACCAAATTTAACACACCTGCTCCCCATTCACACCTGAGACCTTGTAACACTGAGTCACATGACACTGGGGAGGGAAAATGGCTAATTGGGCCCAATTTGGACATTTTCACTTAGGGGTGTACTCACTTTTGCTGCCAGCGGTTTGGACGTTAATGGCTGTGTGTTGAGTTATTTTGAGGGGACAGAAAATTTACACTGTTATAAAAGCTGTACACTCACTACTTTACATTGTAGCAAAGTGTCATTTCTTCAGTGTTAAAAATGAAACAAAACAAAATATTGCAGCACACACATGCAAAAATGATATTTGCCTCCTGCAAGGCTGTTTTACCACTTCAATACTGGGCATTTTCACCCCCTTCCTGCCCAGGTCAATTTTCAGCTTTCAGCGCTGCAACATTTTCAATGATGACAATTGTGCGGTCATGCAACACTGCACCTAATGAAATTGTTATCATTTTTTAACCCAACAAATAAGGCTTTCTTTTGGTGGCATTTGATCACCTCTGCAGTTTTTATTTTTCACGCTATAAACAAAAAAACAGCGACCAAGTTTGGAAAAAAACAATATTTTTTACATTTTGCTATAATACCCCAATTGTTAAGAAAAAAAAACAAAAACTTTTTTTCCTCAAGTTAGGCCGATATGTATTCTACATATTTTTGTTAAAAAAAAAAAAATCGCAACAAGCGTATATTGATTGGTTCGCACAAAAGTTATAGCGTCTACAAAATAGGGAATATATTTATGGCATTTTAATCATTATTTTTCTTTTTACTTGTAATGGCGGCGATCTACGTTTTTTTTTATCGTGACTGTGACATTGCAGCGGACTGATTGGACACTTTTGACACTATTTTGGGACCACTGACATTTATACAGTGATCAGTGCTATAAATATGCACTGATTACTGTATAAATTTTACAGGCAGGGGGGCGATCAAGGGGTTAAATGTGTTACCTAGGGAGGGATTCTAACTGGGGAGAAGGGGACTGACTAGGGGAGGAGAGCGATCAGTGTTCCTATATAGTAGGAACACACGATCTGTCTCCTCTCCCCTGACAGAACTTGGATCTGTGTGTTTACACACACAGATCCACATTTCTGCTCTATCACGAGTGCCCGGCGGACATCGGCCCCTCGGTGACGCTGTGGCACGCGCGTTCCCTATACCGCCGGGAAGCTGAGGACCTCATATGACACCCGCCCAGGAGGGGAGATCCCATCTGCGGACGTCATATGACTATTGGAGTGGTTAAAACATGTGAACATTTAAAAAAAAAATATGGGTATATGGTGCTTAAGCCCACTTACTGTGTCACCCCATTTTCAGTGGGTCCTACACTATCCATAGAGTGGGAGATCCTGCTAAAGGACTCCTCCTATAATACAGGTGGACACTAATGAGAGACAGTGATGGGGGAGTGGGGTACTGTGACGTAGTAAGTGGACTTGAGCACCATATAGCCATATGGTGTGACTAAATCCCCATATTTTTTGAAAATGTTCAGATGTTTTAAATAGCCTTGCAGGAGGTAAATGTCTTTTTTGCATGTGTGCGCTGTGATATGTTCTGTTTTATATGGTCTTATGGCTGCACCATTTTTAATGTATTTTTTTAGGGTGTGCCCCCCAAATCTTTGTTTATATCTTCAGTGTCACATGAAAATACATAAAATATTTACAAACATGTGAGAGGTGTACTCGTACACTTTTGTGAGATAGTGTGTATATATGTGTGTGTCTCTATCTCTATCTCTATCATCTCTATCTCTATCATCTCTATCATCTCTATCTCTATCATCTCTATCATCTCTATCATCTCTATCATCTCTATCATCTCTATCATCTCTATCATCTCTATCATCTCTATCATCTCTATCATCTCTATCTCTATCATCTCTATCTCTATCGTCCTTGCAAGTTTAATCTTGCGTTCTGTTTGTTTCAGTACTCTGTATTCCATTATCCTGGGATGACTGACCCTCAGGGTGATGTGTTGTAAAAATCTGTAAAGTTTGGAAAGAATTATTTGTGGTTGGACGCAGCATTGTATTCCTGTGATGAGTACTCGTATACACCCCAGCAAGTCATGTGCAGAATGTTATGCAGAGTATCCTGTTCTTCCTATTTCCTTTCGTACTGTCAGTCACATGATCTCTTTTCTTTCTGATTCCTCCCTGAAAGTTGCATAGGAATTCGGACTGCTGTCACTGCCAAGTGATGTGACAGTCATCGTTCAGGTTTGGCCCCTCCCCCTCGGGATGGCCTTTTAAGGACAAAGGTCTCTGTGGACAGCTAGGGGAGGCCAGTTACAGTTTGGGTCATTGAATGAGGGGACCCTGGAAACCATAACATTGTAATGTGATACGGAGCATGTTCTGGGATAGGTTACAGCAAACTAACCTGCCAGCAGCCTGACTTCATCAAGGCATGAGATGTAAGTACGGTTTGTTAATTTGATTTCTTGATCTGGCACTGAGATAACCTGTCGTTGCAAAAAAAAAACAAAACTGTTCAGATCAGTGCCTGCCCCTGAAGGATCTTGCCATTAATGTTCCTATCACAATTGCATAGAAAGTAATTGTAGAAGACAGTTGAAGCCAAACTAAATCTAAAGGCTGGTCATACATGGTACAAGTAGATTTACCAAAGCCATATCATATTAGGTCATACCTAAACACTTAATATTTATGCAGTCAGGCAGGTGCTTGCATTACATGGTTGAAGTTAAATCTAAAGGAAATTGAACATGAAAATTGTATAATGTATGGCCAGCTTAAAGTTTTGGATCAGTCCATGTGAATGGGGCATTAGGAAAGGCGGGAAGGGCAAAATAAAGACTTACCTGTCGGATGTATTAAGGAGCTCCCACGGAGAGATCTGGTTTCGGAATGTGTGACCTAAAGCCTCAGAGGCTGGGACTGAGTTGCAGACCTCAAGAGTCTTCAGCTTAAGTAGAACTAAGGCCAGGTTCACACTGATGTGGTCTGCCATACCCCACCAGATTACTGTACAAATGACATGCAAACTCAGTGCGGTATGAATGGAGCCATACTTTATATGTGGCTCCATTCGCACTGGATCCACACCAAAAACGTGCAGAACCCTTTTTTTTTTTTTTTGTCCGCACTGGAATTGGATTGCATGGGTGTTCAGACCCATGCGATCAGATTCCATCTGATTCCATAGTTCGCACTGCATTCTGCAAACTGATTTGGAGGTATAAATTCAATTTATAATACCGATGTTCCCGGATCGGTATCGCTGCGGTTCTGATATTTTTTGGCGGTTAAAATTTTGGTACACCTCTTGTTTGTACCCATAGTACAGCCCAGAAACGATAGTGTGCATTTTTTTCTTATCTTACACTGATACTAATTTAAAAAAAATGCTTAAGGCTTAAAGTGATTTGTAAATTTGTATGCAGTTGGTTTTGCACAGAGCAGCCCAGATCCTCCTCTTCTCAGGTCCCTCTTTGCTGCTCCTAGCCCCTCCCTCCTTTGAGTGCCCCCACAGCCACCAGCCTGCTACAGGGGGCACCCAAGCAGAGTCAGAGCTCCCTGTATCCATTCAGACACTAAGCCCCGACCTGGTTCCGCCCCCTCTCTCCCCTGGTTGGCTGGCTGGCTGACTGACTTTGCCAATCAGGAGGATTGTACTGGATGGCTTAGGGGATTGTGGACATTGCTGGAGAGAGGAGCTCAGGTAGGTAATTTGGGGGGGGGGGGGGGGGTTGGTTGCTGGGAGGGCTTCTAAACACACAGGTTTTTTTATCTTAATGTAAGATAAAAAAAAACCTTCTGCCTTTACAACTCCTTTAATGTACATGGGACGTTTTGAAACCTCTCCTCAACAATTTAACTTGACAGATAGTAACCAACGTTTAGAAAGAAGGCCGATTTGTTGCGTTTACATGCCACTTTTGCGTTTTGTTTTTTTTTAAACAGTCAAAATGTGTATCATTAAAACCGCCTTTAAATGAAACGCGGCTAAATGCGAGTTACCGCGTTTACAAGCTGTTAGACATTTGTAACATATATGCGGCCCCGTAGAAAAAAGCCCAGGCCAGTGAGGCTGCATATATGCATAGTGTTGGTGCAAAGGGGTTTAAAAAAAGCTATTCATTACAACAGTTTGACCAATAAAATGATAATGGTTTCCACTAAGCAGAGCAGCTGTACTTGTGTCAGAAAGCCTTCTTAATTTTAGAAACTCCTTTTTGTAGTCATTTTTACCAGGCAAATCATAGGGCTTGCAGCCTCTCGTTGAATTTTTATTCCTAAAGGTTTTCTGGTAGGGCTGCAATGAGCCCAGAGAGGTGAGAGGATACTGAAATTTGTAAAGATATATAGCAGGTTCACATCAATGTGCTTGTAGTAATAAGTATTAAAACCTACGTTACCACTACGTAGACTGTATATGTGCATTGTAGTGTGTTGCCATTCATTTTGAATCGTACCCCAACAAACATATGCAGTATAAACAATATGAATGCATAAAGCGTTGTGTGCTGCGTTGCGTGGCCACAAATAGTTTTGCGAATTGAAGCTTCTTAGGTGTCCATTTACTGCGAATGGGCTGCCTTATCTCAACACAAAAAAAGTGCTCATGTATGCAGGGCCCTAAGGCCTCCTCCACATGGGGCGGATCAGTGATGATCCGCCCCGTGAACACCTGCTTGCTCAGCGGGGATCGCTCCGCTGAGCAGGAAGATGACAGGTCCGTCGCTGCACACTGTGCAGCGACGGACCTGTCAGAGCGCCGCTCTCCCCTATGGGGGATCGGATGAGGACGGACCGTAGAGTCCGTTGTCACCCAATCCGATCCGAAAACGGATGGAAAAGTAGGGTTTTCCTCTGTTACTTTTTGGATCAGAGTGGGTCGGATGTCAGCGGACATGTCACCGCTGACATCGACGCTCCATAGGGATACATGTATGTCCGTTTTTCATCCGAAAATGGAAGGATGAAAAACTGACACACGGATCGTCCGTGTAAAAGGGCCCTAATTCATTTTGATATTTGGCTACAATTACAGATGCAGCTCACAAAATTTAGAATATCATCAAAAAGGTATTTTATTTCAGTAATTCAACTCAAGCATTTCAAAGCAACTTTCAAGCATTTCTTTCTTTTAATTTTGATTATGGCTTACAGCTAGTGAAAACCCAAAATTCAGTATCTCCAGAAGATTAGAATATTACATAAGACCAATAAAAAAAAAAAATTTTAATACAGAAATGTTGGCTTACTGAAACTTATGTCCATGTACAGTATAGTATGCACTAGAGCTGCACGATTAATTATTAAGAATCCAGATCGCAATTCTACCCTCCTCATGATCATGACCTAATTTTCCCGATTCTATGCAGAGTTCTCTGCTCAAGCTGACAGCTGTCAACTCCCCCCCCCCCCCCCCCCCCCAAAAAGACAGGCAGTCTGCCAAGTTTCACAACATTCCTCAGCTGCTGAGTTAACTATAAACATTGTAACGTTTTATTCTTTAGATCAAAGGAATGAACTTCGGTCTGTAAATGAGGGAAGTTTAACTAACTAAAGACTAAACCTTTTTCTGACACTTGTTGGTTTCAAGTTAAAATCATTATTTTTTTTGCTAGAAAATGACTTGGAACCCCCAAACATAATGTATATATAATTTGTTAGCAGGGATATGTGGACCTCCAGCTGTTGCAGAACTACAAGTCCCATGAGGCATAGCAAAACTCTGACAGCCACAAGCATGAGACTCAGAAGCATTATGGGACTTGTAGTTTTGCAACAACTGGAGGTCCGCTAATTGCATATCCCTGCTCTAGAGAATAAAATGGTGGTTGTTGCAATATTTTATGTCACACTGTAGTTGCACAGGGGTCTTTCAAATGCAATTTTTTTGGGAAAAAAAATTATACTTTAATGAATTAAAAAAAAAAAACAGTAAAATTAGCTTTTTTTTTTTTTTTTTTGTATAATGTGAAAGATGTTACGCTGCGAGAATCGTGATCATTCTTCTAAGCAAAAAAAAAAAAAAATCATGATTCTCATTTTTCCCAGAATCGTTCAGCTCTAGTATGTACTCAATACTTGGTCGGGGCTCCTTTTGCCTGAATTACTGCATCAATGTGGCGTGGCATGGAGGCGATCAGCTTGTGGCACTTCTGAGGTGTTATGGAAGCCCAGGTTGATTTGAAAGCGGCCTTCAGCTCATCTGCATTGTTGGGTCTGGTGTCCCATCTTCCCCTTAATACCCCACAGATTCTCTATGGGGTTTAGGTCAAGTGAGTTTGCTGGCCAATCAAGCACAGTCATACTATGACCATTAAACCAGGTATTGGTACTTTTGGTAGTGCGGGCAGGTGCCACGTCCTGCTGGAAAATAAAATCAGCATCTCCATAAAGCTGGTCAGCAGAGGGAAGCATGAAGTGCTCTAGAATTTCCAGGCAGAGGGCTGCGCTGACTTTGGACTTGATAAAACACAGTGGATCCACACCAGCAGATCTCCCCTAATCATCGTGGACTGTGGAAAACTTTGCATTTCATTTGGAAATCAAGGTCCCAGAGTCTGAAGGAAGAGTGGAGAGACACAGAATCCAAGTTACATGAAGTCCAGTGTAAAGTTTCCACAGTCAGTGATGATTTGGGGAGCCATGTCATCTGCTGGTGTGGGTCCACTGTGTTTTATCAAGTCCCAAGTCAGCGCAGCCCTCTACCAGGAGATTCTAGAACACTTCATTCATCATTCTTCATTCTTCCCTCTGCTGACCAGCTTTATGGAGATGCTGATTTCATTTTCCAGCAGGACTTGGCAACTGCCCACACTGCCATACGTACCAATACCTGGTTTAACTGGACATACTTTTCTGTAAGTTAACATTTTCTGTATTAAAAATCCTTTATTTTTGGTCTTGTGTAATAATTTTTCTGAAATACAGAATTTTGGGTTTTCACTAGCTGTAAGCATAATTTTTATTTAATTAAAAGAAAGAAATGCTTGCAATATATCACTCTGTGTGTAACGCATCTATATAAAAATATGAGTTTCACTTTTTGAATTGAATTACTGAAATGAACTTGATATTGTAATTTTATGAGATGCCTCTGTATAATGTCACATATGGAGGGCACTAGACGTGTCGGATGACATATGCTTCTCTCTGTGTAGTACTCCAGCACATTAATGGACACGCTGACACATATTATTTTCCAGTAACGCAGAGGTGGCTGTCATTTTTTTTATTTCATATCAGACAGTGTCTCAGCATTCAGTCTGTTCCCCTAGGCACATTCCCCTTGACCTCTGTTTGTCAGAATCAATTTTGGTTAATTATAGGATAAATCAAATATGAACAGTATAATAAGCTATTGGTTTCTGGTTCCCCAGGAGCCTAATATAGATTAAAGATACACCAGCTTCAGCAGTGTTCTGTAATTGGTCCAGGGAATGCCAAGGTTCTTTACCATTCTTCTTATTCCGCTGTTCAGCCTTATTAGTAAAATGTTGGATCTGTCACTGTTTGCATTTTAGAACTCCCCAGGTTGCAGATCTCCCGGGTCACTCTGGACAATGTGATCACAGGAGCTGCTGCTATTATTTGCCTGCTTTATTGTCTACTTAAAGTTTTGATGTAGGTACAGGTTCTTTAAGATTTCAGTGGAAGCCGGGCATGAAGAAGTAACTGAAATTTCCTCTACAATTTCAAAGCAATGCACTCCCTCTATGTTTGATATCTCAGCAGTTATTACAGTAGAACTAAAACTCATTGATTGCTTCCCAAAACATATTCAAAGCATGTTGTTAATAACAGTCAGTCGTTTGTGCGCTCAACTGAATTGTTAAAGGGGTCGTAAAGGTTCGTGTTTTTTCACCTTAATGCATCCGATGCATTAAGGTGAAAAAACACCTTTCGGTGACCGCCCCCCCAGCCCCTGTTTTACTTACTTGACCCACGGGGACGCACTGTCTCTCTGCCCGGGGTTTTTGGCTGTTGATTGGATAGATTGATAGCAGCGCAGCCATTGATGCGAGCGGCGGGGGGTGGGGGTGAGTTCTGCATGCGGCCTCTACGGATGCTGAATGCTGGACTTGGGAGCGTGCCCGCAAGGTAATCCCCCCCCCCCCCCCCCCAGGAGAGCGCTTCTAAGGTGTTATCTGATGTGGGGAGGAGCCGCTAGAGCCACCAGAGGACCCAGAAGTCGAGGATTGGGGCCACTCTGTGCAAAATGAGCTGCACAGTGGAGGTAAGTATGATATGGTGTTTTGTAAAAAAAAAAAAAAAAAAAAAAAAGCAAAAACAAAAAAAACCCCGAACCTTTAGTGTCACTTTAAGCCATCAATGCTCATGTCATACTTTGTCACATGTGCAGCACCATGGCAACTGCAGGTCAAACAAGGGCTAAGATGGCAGCTTCCTTGTCTGTAAAGCATTGAATGGTTTAGTTCCACTTCAGGAGCAAATTAAAGCCCCTCTTAAATCTAAACCCTTTCTCCCACCCACCTCTAAATGAGCTCCCTTTTAACTCGTCCCAAAACTATTTTTTTTTTTTTCTTACCTGGTGGAACATAAAATACTCACCCAAGTCTCCTGTCCAGATTCTTCCTTGTCGCTGTTTCTGGGTGTGGATGATTACCAACTCAGCGCTGCAAATCCACCTGAGGCTGCCAGTCCCCTACAGTTGCCTTAATTGATGTCCATTTTCTGAAATCTTAGCCAACGCCATCGCTGGATAGCCTATAGGAAGTGTCCATGTCAAGCAGGCAGTGACATGGACCCCAGCCCCTGGAAGTAAACGGATGAAGACTTGGGACCTGAGCTTGACATGACCACTCTTTATCTAGCCGTAGAAGGGGGGTTGTTGATACTGCTGCCGGAACACAGCACTGCTTACTATGCATAGCACGAAGCTTCCACACTATATATTACAGCCCATGCAGTCTGTTCTGGAGTGCAAATCATTTTCTTAGTCCAAGCTGGCCCAAACCTATTTAACCCCTTAGCGCCGGCCCCTTCCTGGCCCTTTAAGAGGTTTCAGACGCCGGGAGGAGGGTATTTGTCATATGACTGCTTTGATTGGCTGTCACAGCAGTCACATGATCGGAAAGCGCCTGATCGCAAGTAGTACTTGCGATCGGGAGCCTTCCGTTACCCGCTAGTAACTGTGCTGGGAGAGCGCAAGCTGCGCCCTCTCTCGGCACAGTGTTTACATTTTGGTATGCCTGTAATGAAGCCTCTCGGCGTTGAGGCCCACCCACTGAAAGGTCGTATATATGCGTACGACCGGCGTGAAGAGGTTAAAGTGCCAGGAAACTTGGACTTTTCTTCAAATATAGTGACAAAGATATGGAATAGCAAGCATGTAAAGGTCTGAAAGACCAAGGCTAGGTTCACACCTATGCAATCGATGCTGCTCACGTTTGCGCGGACACAGCGGCCCATTCATGTGTATATGTTGCTGTACCTGCGGGAAAGCAGGAAAAAGCTCTCTGCAACTTTTTTAAAAATCGCAGCCACAAGGAAATGGTATGGTAAAAATAACCTGTTCCCTCTGCTGTATCCAACAGTTACTTCATTGTAATGAATAGGTCACATTTAATTCTGAGTTGAATGATGCCCAGTGTCCTTTTTATCTTAGACAGCTATGCCTACACCCGTGCTGTCACCTTGCACTTTCTATTTCTATATAATTTAGTATATTTCTGGTAGTAGTGAGGATTGTAATCCCCCCCCCCCCCCCACCGAGAGATGCCCATAGTAAAATCTTGCCACTTGTCTGACGTTCTAGCATGGCAACCATTAGTAGATATTACCAGAATCTTGCTATGTATCATGTGTGAGAAGGTCAAAGTGTGTCAGTGAGCCACATAACATATACTGCCCATTGATGCACCGACATATACTACATATGCCAGCTCCTAGAATAGAGTATTCCTTAAAGGGTAACTCTGCTTTCATGGGGCGAAGAAATGGCAAAGAAAAAATATAGCATATACAATTACGACACAAGTCATATTGTAATTGAATGTTATTAAAAATTACCTTTTAACCTTTTCAATCTGCAGCGGCTGTAACTTTCCGTAAAATGCAATATGGCTTCCTGGAGGTTTCTGTATACCCCCCCCCCCCCCCCCCAGAAACCTAATTTCCTGCTTGTGTGATCGGCTCACTGATTTTCCTGCACTAAGATACAAGTCCAGATTTTTGTCAGATTTTTGGTATCCCCTGCAACAAAAGTTTCATTTTTGGTGTGATACTCCCGATGGGAAATCATGTCTAAAGAGATGCAGACCCTGCCACTTTCCTCATTAGAGCCCTGCAGGTGCAGCAGTGGGTTGACCATTATGAAACCACTCCCATTAGACTGACTCAGCACAGAGGTACAAACTGTGATTTCTTCAAGTAATGTGGTAAGGTGTGGAGATACCATTTTTAGTGGATCCAGGAATTGGAACTTAAAAAAATTTTTAAGTCAAACAATCCAATAAGGCAAAATATTCACTCTGAAAATACACTGCACTCCAATGAGGGCAGGAACTGATGTGAATATATAGTATGCAAAGCATTGTGTAAATTGTTGGTACTATATAAATACCAGCGATGAGTGAACAAATGACATTCAAAGAATTACGTAATTGGGTGTTCAGCTCTGTAAATGTGGGTCAGTGTTGTGTATCCACATGTGGATGTTGTGCTATTATTTGATTGGCTTGGTGTATTGTGTTCATATTGGTGAGATGGAGAGCTCAGTTCTAGATCCCCTATGGATGCCGTCCTTACAATAATTCTGGAGTAGATGTTGGCACAGCTGGTGGAGGAGGATGTGAACAGAGAGAGAACCCTATAAAGCGGTGCAGTAAACTTCTGGTCCTGGACACAGATTGGGCTGGTGTATCCGTCATCCTTAATTCACGGACAGATGTTTTTTAAAACCCATCTGCCAAGGAAAATCAAATATCAGCTGATTAAAATCCTGGCCGTTGTACATTGGTGAACATGGAGGCGACACTGTGATCATGTTTTTGCAGCAGATTAATTCTGTTTGGAAGGGTGCACTCCTTTTTCCTCACTACAGCTCCAGCAGATTTACCCCCCCCCCCCTTCACGTCAAGGCCATTTTTTGCGATACAGCACTGCGTTAGTTTAACTGACAATTGCGCAGTTGTGTGACGCTGTACCCAAATAAAATTTTGTCTCCCACCCCCCCACAAATAGAGCTTTCTTTTGGTGGTATTTGATCACCTCTGCGGTTTTTATTTTTAGCGCTATAATCAAAAGAAGACTGACAAATTTGAAAAAAAAAGCCCCAATATTTTCTTTATCAATTTAGACCAATATGTAGTTTGCTGTTTTTGGTAAAAAAAAAAAAAATCCCAATAAGCGTGTATTGATTGGTTTGTGAAAAAAGTTATAGCATCTACAAACTATGGGATATTTTTATTCTTTTTTATAAATTATTTTACTAGTAATGGTGATCAGCAACTATATTGCGGCAGACAAATCGGACACCTAATGCCATGTACACACGGGCGGACTTTTTGGCATCAAAGGTCTGACGGTCTTTCCGACGGACTTTCTAACGAATGGACTTGCCTACACACGATCACACCAAAGTCCGACGGATTCGTACGTAATGACGTACACCGGACTAAAATAAGGAACTTCATAGCCAGTAGCCAATAGCTGCCCTAGCGTTGGTTTTCATCCGTCGGACTAGCATACAGACGAGCGGATTTCTCTATAGGAACTGGGTCCGGCGGAAAGATTTGAAACATGTTCCAAATCTAAAGTCCGTCTGATTTTCGACAGAAAAAGTCCGCTGCAGGTCCGATGAAGCCCACACACCGGTCGAATTGTCCGGATTCGTTCCGTCGGACCAGTCCGGTCAAAGTCCGCCTGTGTGTACACAGCATAACTGACACTTTTTGGGGGACCAGTGACACTAATACAGTGATCCATGCTAACAAATCTACACTGTCACTGTACTAATGACACAGGCAGGGAAGGGGTTAACATCAGGGTGATCAAAGAACAGCGGTCTGCCTTGTTTACATAGGCAGACTGCCTGTCTCCCTAACGATCAGCGGGTCCCAGTGGACATCGCGTCCGGATCTGCTAATTGGCTCCTGCTGTGTCCAATCACAGCAGGAGCAGGTTGCCGGTGGCGGCTGCCCTAGACCTGGAAGTTTAAGATCACGTACCAAGCCCTGCTGCAGTATATTTGCGTGGGGTGGTTCGAAAGTGGTTAATTGCTTTTTTTTTTTTTTTTTTTTTAATTCTTTATTTGCAGAGAGGCATTCAAACAGCAATATACAAACATCAATAAAACGGGCACATCAATTTTCCACATTTTACATACAGTTCTACTGGTTAATCCTTACTGACTAGCAATATAACCTGATAACGTGTATACTCCTATACAATTTCACCCTAGTTGACCGGTTTACAATTCAAGGAGGCCTGCTGTGCCAGGTTTACTGTTACGTATTACCTCTTGTTGTATTTTCTTTTCTTAATTTTCTATGTTCTCCCTCCTTTTCCCTTATCTGTATACCGTATTATGCGAACAAAGATAAACTAAGAACGGAAAAAGAAGGAGACAAGGAAAGTATAGAAAGCGAGAGGAAGAGGGATGAGAAAGAGAGACGAGAGAGCGAGAGGGAAAGAAAAGAGAAAAAAAAAAAAAGGGGGGAGAGGGGGAAGTGGGAGAACCCCCCCCCCCTCTCCAGCCACACCCGCAGTGTCTCCACATTCAATTTCTCCAACTTACTAGATATCTAGGCCGCCAGCCTTGCATACTCTTCTGAGTAGAAAAATTGGAGCCAATAATACCACTTCTTAGAGAACTGTTCTCTACGTCCCTGGTCAATGGCCACAAGGTCCTCCATTTTGTGAATATCAACTATCTTTTTCAACCATACCGCAATACCCGGGGGCTCCGTCTTTTTCCAGAATAGGGGAATACAGCTTTTCGCTGCTGTAATCAATGAGGGCAGGATTGATTTCCTGTATGCCTTGCTTGGTATTTCATGATGGTGTAATAAAAAGAATTCGGGGGTCCTGGGCAGCTCCCTATCTGTAGACTTCTGTGTGATCCGGTGTACTTCTGACCAGAAAGGTGCAAGAAGCCTACAAGACCAGAATATGTGAAGAAGAGAGCCCTCTTCCTCCCCACACCTCCAGCAAGTATCCGTGCTCTGAGGAAACATCCGATGCACTCTGTCTGGTGTGAAATACCAATGTGATAGGACCTTGAACCCCGCTTCCTGTTGGGCTGCACAGATCGAAGTCTTATAGGTAAAGAGAAATATTCTCTCTGCCTGTCTCTCGTTTAGCTTTATTCCCAAGACACGTTCCCACTTAGCTAGATAAGGAGGTCTAAATCCCTCAGGGGGGTGAGATGAGGAGCTGGTAAGTTAATGAAATGGCATGGCGCAACGGCTCCTGCTCCGAACAAAGAAGTTCGAATGCTGTCAATGCTCGCAAGAAAGGTGCCGGTGAGGGCTGTGCTCTAAGAAAATGCGCTAATTGGACCTTTTGCCAGAAAGAAAGACTCCCCAGGAGGGGGTCATCCATTAGTTCCTCCCTGGTCATCCATTTCCCATTCCTAATGAGGTGACGGAGCTGCGATCTGTTACACCCCTTAAGAGCTTGGAATCTGGGTTCGTTCACTCCTGGGCTAAAGGCAGGGTTATCCGTTACTGGGGTTAGTGGTGAGGGAGCGGGCACAATCGAGTGTTCTCTAAATATTTTTTGGGCCATTCGCCACGTCTCACCCACTGTAGGATGGTCCGTTATGCGGACTGGTAGATTCTGCTGGCACCACGGCAGTCCCTCTAGCTCCATACCCGTCAAGCACTTCTCTATTTGAATCCATTGTTTTAGTGTCCCATGGCGACACCAGTCAATTATTCTTGTCAAATGGCAAGCTGAATGATAGAGAGCCACATCTGGAAGAGCAATTCCACCGAGCATTTTTGGCAACCGTAGGATTGATTGAGCGAGCCGCGGGGGCTTTCTGGCCCAAATAAACAGGGTCAACTCCCTATTTGCTGCTCTTAGGAAAGCCTTTGGAATCTTAATGGGTAGAGTCTGGAGATAGTATAAGATGCGGGGCATAACATTCATTTTTACTATGCTACATCTACCAAACCAAGAGAACAAACCCGATTGCCACTTCTGCAGGTCTTTTTTAATGTCTCTCAGCAAGGGGGGAAAATTAAAAGTGAATACGTCTTCCACCTTCTTTGGTAGACGGATGCCCAGGTATTTGATACAAGAATCCGCCCACTTAAAGGGAAAGTCTGCTTGCAGCAGTTTAGCCAATGAACTCGGCATGGATATGTTTAGGGCTTCTGATTTTTGGAAGTTAACTTTAAAATTAGATAATTTACCGTATGCCCTGAGCTCTGACATCAAGTTAGATATGGAGACTAGGGGATTAGATATAAAGAAGAGCAGGTCGTCCGCGAAGGCCGCTATTTTGGGAGACAAGGAGTCCTTCAGGTGTATCCCTGATATGTTGGGATTGTCTCTCACCGTACGGAGAAAGGGCTCCAATGCTAAGATAAATATTAAAGGGGATAAGGGACACCCCTGCCTTGTCCCGTTGGCAATATCAAAAGGGGAGGACAACAGTCCGTTTACTTTCACCTGAGCCGATGGTCTAGAATATATAGCTAACATCCAGTTCATCATCCTCTGTCCCAATCCTATGTGATATAGGGTCTCGGTCAAGAAGGGCCAGTTCACCCTATCGAACGCCTTTTCGGCATCGGTAGAGAGAAGTAGCATCGGGCTTCCCTTCGTTCGTGCTGCGTGAATAAGATTGATTGCTTTCGTGGTGTTATCCCTCGCCTCTCTGGAGGGCACAAATCCGACCTGGTCTGAGTGGATAATTGACGGGATCCATTCCGATAATCTCATGGATAGAATTTTGGTAAAGATCTTTAGATCCACATTAAGGAGGGATATAGGCCTATAATTCTGGCAATACAACGGATCTTTCTCCTCCTTTGGAATCACCGAGATGAATGCCCGTAATGAATCCTGAGGGAGATTCGTCCCCTCCCCAGTGTTATTATAGGCCGCAAGAAAGTGTGGTGTCAGGATACTCCCGAATGTCTTATAGCATGTCAGCGAGTATCCGTCTGGGCCCGGGGCTTTACCTTTTTGCATACGGGTGATGGCCAATGCTACCTCCTCCTCCGATATAGGTTCCTCCATAGTTGCTAATGCCTCATCAGGCAGCCGAGGAAGACCCGACTTCTGGATGTATTGTCGTATAGCCTCCCTTTCTCTTATTTTATCACTAACCGACAATTGTTGTGGAAGGCTATATAAAGAGGTATAATATTTGCGGAACTGTTCCGCAATGTCCTCCGTAGTATGTACTTTGTGGCCCTGTTCTCCCATGAGCTCAGGTATGAACGTTTGTGCTCTCTGGGCTCTCAAGGCCCTTGCTAGCAATTTACCACATTTGTTGCTGTGCTCGTAAAAAGTGCGTTTGCATTTCGCGATCACTGCCTTAGCTTTGAACATCGCCAGTGATCTCAATTGATTTCTCAGAGTTGTAAGCTCCAAAAGCGTTTGAGGTGCAAGGGATTGTTTGTGTATGGATTCCAGTACCCTAATTTTATCTAAGAGATCAAGGATTTGCTGAGACCTCGCCCTCTTGAGGCGAGTACCAATTTTTATTAGAATTCCTCTGATGGTGCACTTGTGTGCCTCCCAGATCATCTGAGGTGTACTATCTGGGCCTATATTATCTGAAAAAAAGTTTCTAAGTTCCCTCGCCACCTCCTCCACTACCTCAGGCTCTTGAAGTAATGAGTCATTAAGCTTCCACTGCCATTGTCTAGGCACATGTGGTATGAGGTCTATGTCAACAAAGACTGGAGCGTGGTCTGAGAAAGTGATGGGCCCTATAGTTGCCGATCTTACCCTAGATAGCATGGATTGAGGAAGCATAAAAAGATCGATTCTCGTATAGGAATCATGTGGGTGAGAATAGAAGGTGTAGTCCCTCTGTGTCGGGTTCAGCACCCCCCACACGTCGACCAGGTGAAAGGCATGAAAATTCCTTTTTAAGCGCTTGAGTGCTGCATAAGAGATTTGGGAAGTTTGCCTCGACGCGTCTAGGTATGGGTCCATAGTGAAGTTGAGGTCTCCCCCCAACACCACTGCCCCCTCAGCAAAGTCCTGTAGTTTCGTCAGGATAGACTCAAGGAATCTAATCTGACCAGTGTTGGGGAAGTACAAATTCACTAGAGTTACCAAGGAGCTGCCAAAGGTTCCCTTCACCAGTAATGCCCGTCCCTCATTGTCATTCCACTGGTCTTTCAGTGTCCACGGTGTTGCGGCACGTATTAAAATGCTAACCCCCTTTGACTTAGATTCGGACGAGCACCCATGGTATGCGGTTGGGAAAAAGCGATCTTGAAGTCTTGGTATTGCATCGGCTCGAAAGTGAGTTTCCTGTAAAAAGCATATATGGGCCTTCGCTTGTTTCAAATTAGCTAAGACCATAGATCTTTTCTCAGGGGTATTAAGTCCCTTGACGTTGATAGACATTAATCGGAGAGTATCCCTGGAGTCCATGATGCGGGCTAGGCTTAGGGAAGGGGTACAAAAAAAAAAAAAAGGCGGGGGGGGGAGGGGATTGGGAAAGGTAAGTAGAAAAAAGCAAAAAGAGAAGGGAGAAAAGTAGAAAGTGGGTCACTAAAGTATCAGTGCACCCAGAAAAAAAAAAGGTGTGTGGAAGAAGAAACTAAAACGCCTAAAGCGTTTGGGAGACTTAGTCTCAGAACACCCTTAGGACTGCTAAACCAAGCCCCAGAGGGGTGTTATCCTAATTGGGGTAGTGGCTGAACACAACCGTGGTCAAGGGCTCCCCAACCAGACCCATATGTAAAAAAGAACAAATATAAGAAAAGTGAACCATCCTGCACTAGCATATATTACTAGAAAAATTGAAACTGGAAAACGAGAAGTTATCATGAACCCGCATATAAGCATCAGTGTCTTGAACTTTTATCCTGCTATCTATATGACAAGATACAGATTGAAAATTATGACTTAGGAGGAATGCCTCCGTCGCCCGCTACACCCCATTGCTTGCAATCAGTTAATTACATTCCAGTGATGTCACACTGGGAGACCCTTGTATCCGTCTAACTATATGAGTGTGCAACAGGCGAAAGTCAGCACCCCCCAGAGCGCCGGTGAGGCATAACAGTGTAATAACCAGCATAACTTAGAGCATATCTGTGCTATCGGGATCATACATTTATAACAGTAACAGTCTCACCCCCCCCCCCCCCCCCCCCCCCATGCGTCAGTCGCTGGTTTCCTTGGTGCAACTGAAATCTGACGTGCAGCCCCGCAACAGCCATCTTTCTGAGCGTGTTCCGTTTCCCAGCGTGACTCTCACCGGGCGGGCGCATCATCTCCGACCATGGCGACACAAGTGACCCCCATTAACAGAAAGCCCCTGTGCCAATCCGTTATTCACTAAGAGGCGGTGCCACGCTGCACGTCTACAGCAAATGTGCATCCTGTTCCCCACTTCCTGCTATGTTCTAGACCCCTCTCATCCCTCCCCTTCAGTGCCTCCACCTCCAAAACACACAATACCTTCCACATGTTTATTCCTAGCCGTCAAGAGGGGGTTAGAGTCCTCTCAATTTGCAGTGTGAAAAAAATTTGTTAGTGGTTGTCCTCTTAACCTGTAACGAGCATTTTCAGACTTTTGCAGTAGTTCATGGCCCATGTTGTCCCAGGACAACCAAGCCACCCCATAAGACCGCTACCTCCTCTCCGCTGGAGTCTCCTATCCACTTGGTGATATGGTTGCGTAACGGGTGGAACACTCCGTGGCGTACCCCGGGAGAGGGGGGATGTAATATTTCTAATGTGGCCACATATCACAGTCCTGGAGAGGAGATGGGATCGGCAGAACTAATCTCCTGATCACAAAAGAAAAATGTAAGAGGCAGATGAGGGACATTATCGGGATCGGAGCGGATCCCCAAAAAAGTCGGCTTCCAGAGGGGAGGGGAAAAAATTCAGTATCCCTGAGCCTGTTGATTGCCATGAAAAATATTGCGAGTCCCGTAACACAGTCACCTCTCGCTGTCAGTCACTTACATGTATGGGATCTCTGGTCTCACGGCTCCGGATCCCCACTTCTGATCGGAGTGTGTTCTCTTTGTCTGCGCCTTGTCGATCGACGAGGGAGACCCAATGAAGCGCTCTGTGGGGCCGGACGGAAATCCCTGCTCGGTATGGGACCAAGCCAGTCCCGCAGCACAACCGGCTCCATTCCCAGGAAGGCAAAAAGGTCCGGGAGTTCGGCATGTCGGCGTAGAGTAAAGTATTCGTTTCCTTTCCGGACGGTCAGTTGTATAGGGAATCCCCATCGGTATGACAGTCCTGCTCGACTTATTCTCTCCAGCAATGGCTTCAGCATTGCTCTCCTCAGGAGGGTTGCACGGGACACATCTGGATACACTGAGATCTGGGCACCGTCAAAGTCCACCGGGCCCTTGAGCCGCGCTGCTCGCATGATCTGTTCCTTGTGACTGTACCGGTGGAGACGGCATAACACATCACGGGGACGTTCCATGTCCGCATGTTTCGGGCCAAGCGCTCTGTGTACCCTGTCAAACTCCAGGGAGGCGGGAAGAGCACCATCTAGTATTGTGTGTATTAGTGCCCTCACTGTTTCTATTAGATTCTCCGGGCCGGTAGCTTCTGGTATGCCTCTAAACCGTATGTTTTGGCGCCAGCTACGGTTCTCTAAGTCTTCGGCGTGCAGCTGTACCTTCGCTAGCTGTTCCTGATATCTCTGCTGCGATCTCTCCAGTAGTGTTACTCTAGTCTCCAGAGCCCCCACTGAGGCCTCCTCTCTAGTTAGCCGCACATCAATCTCTTGTACCTCTGCACGAACCTCCTGCAGGTCACGGCGGTGCTGCTCCTCTACTCTCAGGACAAGTGCCTCCATGTCCGCCTTGGTGGGGAGAGCTTCCATGTCTGCTTTAGTGGGCAGGGCCCTCAGCAATGCTCTAATGTCGGAGTCGTCACTAGGTAGCTGCACAGACGGGCCTGTTGCCGGTTGGCTGATCAGCGATGGGTTTAGCAGATTCGGGATCCCCGTGAGGGCCTGTGAACTTGTACTCTGTGAGGCTGCCATGTTGTCAGGTGATGCAGCTGGCGAGCAAGCCTCGCCACGTGTTATCCCAGCACGATCCTCCTGGCTTGAACTGAACTTTTGTTTTAGATATCGGTCGATTTGTGCCGCCGGGTTTGGCTTGAGAGATGCCTTGTACTTGCCTCTTTTTCGATAGCTCATGGCCGGGTAGATAAAAGCTGGTGAAATGGCATAACGGCCTCGTTCGCTGGGTCTGGGGTCAGGAGCTGATCTTGCAGAGTCAATGTGTGAGGTTTCTTTTCAGATGCACTGGCAGATACAGGGAATGAGTAGGCACTGTCTAGCTGGGGACGGCAAAGCCACAGTCCATGTTCACAGCTCAGATATAAGGGGTGGGTGTGCCAAGATGGCCGCCGCCGATCACTATGTGTAGGATCAGGATGCAGACTAGGCCGGTTGTGTGCGTCAGTCTCCCCGGGCCCCTGATGGGTAAACAGGGCAGCAGACAGAGGGAAGGGTGCAGTCCAGTCTTCTCAGAAGGCTATATAGTGGCTGGGTACCTGTGTGGTGTGGTATGCTTCAGGCTGGGCCGTAAGTGAGGAGGAATAAGATGGCCGCGGCCTCCGGTAGTAGGCCGAAGCCGCGGTCTCGATTTATGTTGCCGCTGAGCGGAAGAGCGCCGCTCCGTTCGAGACGCCGAACGTTCCTCCTCTTCAAGGGTCAGATTCTTCTGTCCCAGGTGGTCCAGGGAGACAGTCCAGCCGGCTGCCCAGTGCAGGTAGCTCAGGATTATAGTTAAGGCAGGGGTACTGGAAGGAGCTCAAGGACCACACGTCTTACCCCATGTTGCGTCAGGCCACGCCCCCCCCCTTTTTTTTTTTTTTTTTTTCGTCTTCTGGGCTATGTTGAAATTTTTTTACATTATAGGACAGCGGACTGTTCTGTGAAGTGTTTGTGTATACTTTGATTGCTGGTTTTACCCTGTATACATAACTGCGAGATTTCTCATGCCAAGTTTTTTTTTTTTTTTTTTTTTTTTTTAAATCTTTATTATTTATTAAAGCTTTCAATCATCTAATCAACAAGACACATTGCATTATCTGCAGATTATACACGTTACTACTTTACAATACCTCTCTCTGGTTACAGATAATCTCCAGAATACCAATTTAACATTCCTAACCGAACAAACAAATCCAACAACAAACAGACAACACACAAAAAGGGAAACAAAAAAAAAAAAAGGAACCCCCACTCCTCCCCTCTCCTCTGCCCCTCCCCACCATCACTATCGGTCCTCCCCACCATCACTAAGGCATCCTGTCCATCCCGGTTCTGCCCAAGAGTTATAACTTAGATCATTACTATGATATTCTAGAGGGGGCCAAAGAGAAATGCCAGGTTTTTATTTTCTTTTGCCCATTCTCTACAGCAATGTTTTTGAACTTGCGCCGCACTAAACCACATAGTACTGGTACATGGTATCATGTTTTGGTGGCCACAAGCGCAGCGGTGTTTGATTGTGGAGTGAGTATGCTATTAGGAATTAATGGCACCCACATGCGTCTGTAGAAGGCAGTGCATTTCCATGTGGTGCAGAACTGGTGTGATCATACCCTCGGTACCCCTTTCAAGGACCATGAAGCCCCCTGAAGTTGGAGATGGGTTGGCTCTTGGGAGGAGTTATGCAGATAACAAAATGCATTGATGGGCAGGTTTAAGTCCGAATTGAGAGTTTCTAGGCAGACATTTGCATGCAGACTGCCCATTGTAACACCCACATGTAATGCTGAGCCTCTGATTGAAAACCTTGAAATCCAATGAATGAAAGTAATGGACCAGGAACCTTCAGGCTGGGGACAAAGAGGCTATATGTGGCTGGACATCCTCCAGCCAGGAAATGAGGCAAGATGTATCTGACATCCTGAAAGAAGTGAAGTGAAATCAGAATACTCACTCTCTCACTCACACAGTGCAACTTATAACATCCAAGTGAGAGATATAACACCAACATGTCAGAAAAAATAAAAAATAAAAAAAATTCAAAAACGGAATCACTGAGTTGGATAAAGGATCACCCCCCCTTATGTCAGTATTTTGTTGAACCACCTTTTGCTTTAACTACAGCCTTTAGTCTGTTGGGATATGTCTCTACTAACTTTTCACATCTAGACTTTGCAATATTTGCCCACTCTTCTTTGTAGAACTGCTCAAGTTCAGTTAAATTTGCTGGTGACTGTGAACTGCAGTCTTCAAGTCATTCCACAGTTTTTCAGTGGGGTTTAAAGTGGTAGTAAACCGCTGAAGAAAGAAGAACCCTGCAAGACAATAGCATAATGTGCTAGTATGCATACTTACAATAAAACGAAAAGGGGGCTGACATGTTCCCCCTGGCATTTCTTCTGGGTTCACAGGCTCTGGCGCTGTGAGTGGCAGGAGCTGCGATGACTTCGCTCCTGAGCATGCACACAGAAGTCCCTTGTTCCGGCACGGAGCTCTGAAGTTCCAGCATGATCCGCCAGACCTTCAGAGCTGACGTCAGCGGCTGCATGCAAGGTGAATATTTCCTAAACCATGCAGGTTTGGGAGATATTCATTTCACCTACAGGTAAGCTTTATTATAGACGTACCTGTAGGTAAAAATGCCCAAGCAGGGTATACAACCACTTTAAGTCTAGGCTCTGACTAGGCCTTGCAAGGACATCCTTCAACCACTGGTTGTTTTTTGCTGTGTACTTTGGATCATTTTCACGTTGGAAGGTAATCTTTCTTCCCATTGACAACTTTCTGGAAGAGAGCAGCAGACTTTCCTCAAGAATTTGATGGTATTTTGCCCCATTTATTTTCCCTTCTATCCTGACAAGTGCTCCAGTCCCTGCTGCAGAGAAACGCCCCCCATAACAGGATATTGCCACCTCCATGCTTTTCTGTAGGAATGGTGTTATTTGGATGGTGAGCTGTATTGGATTTCCTCCAGACATATCGTTTAGTGTTGAGGCCAAAAAATTCAATTTTAGTCTCATCCGACCAGAACACCTTTTTCCAGGTGGCCTGAGAATCTTCAAAGTGCGTTTTTAAGGTGGTCAGATGAGACTAGACGTCATTTGACTTCAACGGGTTGTACCAGGGTGATGCCTAAAAAAAAAAAAAAAAAAAAAAAAAAGTACCCTTTTTTTAGAGCCGATGGTTGGCTCTCTTGTAATAGCAAACGGAGTGGCTAACTAGCCGTTTGATTGCTATTACAGGCTGCGGGAGGAGACTCTTTTAAAGCGTCGCCTATGGATAGTAAAATTGACGTAATTTGTCGCCGTTGCACAGACATGTGCAATTTTAAAGCGTGACATGTTTGGTATATATTCGGCGTAACATCTTTAATATTTTACAAAACAATTAGGTTATGTATGTATTTTATTTTTTTGTAGTATAATTAAAAAAAGTGTATTTTTTCCTAAAAGTGCGTTTGAAAAGCTGCTGCGCATATATTGCATGACATAAAAAATTTCAAAACGCGCCAATTTATTCTTTAGGGCCTCTACTTTTACAAAAAATATGTTTGGGGGTTCAAAGTAATTTTTTAGCAAAAAAACTGATTGTTACATGTAAGCAAAAAGTGGCAAAAAGGCCTGGTTTTCAAGTGGTTAAAATATTTTCTACCCAGAAAGTTTCATGAGAACAGAAAACTGCATATAGAAAAGAGTGCATATAAGCATGCATACGTTTCTAATGTATACAAATTCACTTTACGTTAAAGGATAAGTTCACCTTTTTGTAACATGTTACACCCATATTTAGGGTGTAACAAATTACTAACTGAGCAGTTCCTGCCCACCCCAGCCGCGTCATTCATTCATGGAGTTCTGTAAATGGCAGGACTACAATACTACTGCTGACAACTTGCAGTTCTCAATGAACTACCAGGCTGCTGAAGAGCGCTCCTAGGTAATTTATTCATCCTTCCTGCCATTCAGTAACTGCCTATCCGTACGAGGTACGGGCAGACATCTACACTGACAGTCTGCAGGAGCCTGATATTGCACCTGTGTTCTGCTGATCATGGGTGAAGTACTTAATAGGGGAATAAAAAAATTCACTTTTTTTTTTTTACCTGCAAAAACATGTGCATCTATTTTTCTTTAAAGGTGAACTTCTTCTTTAAAAATGCAGATAACACACGCACGTACGTGAATAAATCCTGAATGAGTAGTATGTACACCAAGCAGGACACATCTACTTATGATTTGGAGAGGACAGATGTCCTGTAACCTTTTGAATGTAATTTGGTTTATTGTACTGTGACATGCAGGTCTGCATCTAAAATGTCCATTAATTCTGTTGATGAGTGCAGAGTTTTATTTCGGGGGGGTGTAGGAATAGGGCCTACTCTATTTCCATATCACATTCAAAGTTAATGGGAAAAGTATGCCTGGCCTAATTTCTCTCTGACAATTGGTATTCCTGCTAATCACACAGTTGGTTTGCTATTGAGACACTGTGGCGATCAATACTTTCTACTGTGTGCTGATAGCAGTAACGGGCGCAGGGTAATTTTCTTGGTTTACTGTCGGGATATCGAGAAAGCTGAACAGCGCCGGAGGTACTTGGCTCCATCTGTGCGGATTAACAAAACCAGTTTGTATCCCATGGGGGAGACATTTTCTGAGAACCAATAATTAGAAAAGAGTGTGAAGGGTCACTAGATACATTTCAGGAACCGCTCCACCAAAGTGCTAAGAGATTGAGGTTTGGAGGAAAGGAAGATATAAGTCTGTGTCCTGTTACCCCAGCCTGGGTATACTCCACACATTTGTAGCCATCTTGCCCTACTTGTAGGGGGGTAGGGTAGGAGGGTGACCTACATTATATTACCAAAAGTATTGGGACACCTGCCTTTACATGCACATTAACTTTAATGGCATCCTAGTCTTATTCAGTATGGTTCAATATTGAGTTGGCCCACCCTTTGCAGCTTTAACTCTTCTGGGAAGGCTGTCCACAAGGTTTAGGAGTGTGTCTATGGGAATGTTTGACCATTCTTCCAGATTCACATTTTGTGAGGCTAGGCAGTGATGGACGAGAAGGCCTGGCTTGTCTCCGCTCTAATTCATCCCAAAGGTGTTCTATCGGGTTGAGGTCCAGACTCTGTGCAGGCCAGTCAAGTTCCTTTTCCCTAAACTCGCTAATCTATGTGTTTTTGGTCCTTGCTTTTGTGCACTGGTCCAAATCATTTTGTGGAGAGGGATGTTTTTCAGAGGTTGGACCTGGCCTCTTAGTTCCAGTGAAGGGATGCGTTAGCATACCAAGGCATTTTTGACCATTTCGTGCTCCCAACTTTGTGGGAACAGTTTGGGGATGGCCCCTTCCTGTTCCAACATGACTGCTCACCAGTGCACAAAGCAAGGACCATAAAGACATGGATGAGCGAGTTTGGGGTGCAGGAACTTGACTGGTCTGCACAGAATCCTGACTTCAACCCGATAGAACACCTTTGAGATGAATTAGAGCGGAGACTGAGCCAGGCCTACTTGTCCACATCAGTGCCTGACCTCACAAATGCGCTTCTGGAAGGATGGTCAAACATTCGCATAGACACACTCCTAAACCTTGTGGACAACCTTCCTAGACAAGTTGAAGCTGTTATAGCTGCGAAGGGTGGGACAACTTCATATTGAACAAAAATATTGAGCAAAATGTTAGCATGCCCAATGAGTAATTTGGCAGGCAAAGTGCTATCCTGAGTACAGAACCAGGTGTTTAGAAGATAGTGTATGTATTGCAAGTGGAGTGGCTAGGGCAAGACGGGGAAACTGAATGTGAGGGGGTGAGCTCTCCAGAGCTTAGCTTGGAGTGTCATGGACCTTGAAGTTGGGTTACATGGGGGAATCGTAAGTATCACAGGCGACTCTCACTTCCTTTTTGTGTCTGCAGGGCAGGAAGTGAAAGGAAATGTCCCCAATGGAACATGTAATAAAAATGAGTTTTATCTCTCCCTATTGGGCTTTACATAACGTTTTATTCAAAAAAACAAAAGAAAATATCTGTCACTCTCTCTGATCTCTATAAATATAAATATTGAGTAAAAATTAATTTTCTATATGCTGCGTAAATCCCCTTGTGTGAAGCGGGCCTTAGACGTCTAGGCAGACTTTAAAGGGTGTATCAGAAAACATCATTTAGCAACTTATAAATGTAACTGTTACAGAGAATTTGGAAAATGCAAACTTCAGGAAGTTTCTTGTCTGGGACAGATGGTTGTCATTACTTCAGGTTTGTTTTCTGCGTGACTGAAACTACCCACTTCCGTAATTGAGCTTTCCTATTGCAAAATACCCTGTTTAATAAAATCTGGGTTTAAGGTGAAACTGTTTTTTTTCAGATATACTGTAAGTGTTAATATGAGCAGCTTAGTGTAATCGTTTAAGTACATGATATTGTTTTACATAAAAAAAAAAAAAAAGTTTCAATGTATACTTTGTAATTTTATATATGCATGGGCGCAAGCCATGTTTACACATCTTTTATGAAGACCTTGCTTTCTTTGTAGTTATTCTCAAATCTGAACTTCAGCTTCACCCTTCAGTCCTGCACAGTTGTACCGGCTCCTCTCCTTTTGCTGAAATTGTTTACTCTGATTCCACTGCACACTGAGGGGGGATCACAGTGGAGGGGATCCGCTTCCACGGAGTCCGCCTCGGTTTGCCGGCTCAGCGGGAGATCTCTCCGTTGATCTCCGCTGAGCTGACGGATGACAGGTCCCTCTCTGCTCACTGAGCGGGGAGGGGCTTGTCGAGCGCCGCTGGTTTCTATGGAGAGATCAGACAGCATGTCCGTTTTCATCAGATCTCACCCGATCCGCCAGCAACGGATCTGAACGTAGAGGCATCCGTCTGCTTTTAGCGGATCGGACCGGGTCGGATGTCAGCGGACATGTCACTGCTGACATCCGTCGCTCCATAGACTAGCATGGAGTGCCCGTTCAGGTCCGTCGTCAAAACTGACAGGCGGACCTGAACGGTCCAGTCGTGTGAAAGGGGCCTTACAGGGCTAGATAGGTAAGGGCTAGATCGTGGGTGTCTAAAGATGCAGGGATTTTAGTTTTAGCATGGACTATCACTTTAAAGTGGTTGTAAACCCACAGAGGGGGAAAAAAAAACCCCTGCAAGACAGGCATAATGAGCTAGTATGCCTAGCATACTGGCTCATTATGAAATACTTACCTTGGATCAAAGCCACTGCAACAGTCCCGGCACACCGCTGTGGCTGGCGATGTGTCTCCAGGAGTTATCTCCGGGTATCACGGGCTCTGGTGCTGTGATTGGTTGGAGCTGCGATGACGTTGCGCGGGACATGCCGGTAACCGCACAGCAGCTGAAGAAACGGCACGAGCAAGCCGTTTCTTCATTGCACATGTGGCGATGACATCAGCACATGCTGATACAGTGAATATCTCCTAAACTGTGCATGTTTAGGAGATATTCACAGTACCTACAGGTAAGCCTTATTATAGGCTTTCCTGTAGGTAATAGTGGTGTGTAAGGGTTTACAACCACTTTAAGCTTTAATAATCAGACCTGGAAGCTTATTGGTTTCTATGCACAGCTGCACCAGATTTTGCACGCTCTTTCAGTAAATCCCCGTTTTCGAATGTTTGGACAGATTTAAAATACATGATCAGGTCACTTTAAAACTGAAACATTCTCATAACATTACCTTTTTTATAGCAGTGTTTCTCAACTCCAGTCCTCAAGGCGCCCCAAAAGGTCATGTTTTAAAGCTTTCCGTTATTTTGCACAGGTGATTTGATAAGTTTCACTGCCCTTAGTAATTACCACAGCTGTTTCATCTCAGAAAAATCCTGAAAACTTGACCTGTTGGGGTGCCTTGAGGACTGGAATTGAGAAACACTGCCTTATAGACACATGAGTCCATGTGGCAGGATCTACAACCCTATATATTGACCCCTTTGTGCCCCGACTCTTTAAGTAGTTTCAGATGTTTGGAGGAAGGGTGGGGTTTATGATCTTGTGACTCCCGTGATTGGCTGTCATGGTGATCGCATGATTGGAAAGCTCTTAATCGCAAGAAGCGATCAAGAAGCCACCAGTAACTGTGCCTGGAGCGCGCAGAGCATAGCTGTGTCTGTTAATTGGTATGCAAATATGTGGCTGCTTGGCGCCAATGCCCACCAGCCAGGAGGCCACATATTTTGTGCACTGTCGATGCCTAGGGGCAATAAATACATTTAATGAAAATATTGAACAACAATCAAAAATGGAAAGCCATGTCAGAAACTACTCTTGAGTACACCTGTTAGGAGATAAGTATGGGGCTGTCATTGTTGGCCTGCGTCTTTTATTTATTTATTTTTTGAAAATTTTTTTTATTTAGTTTCAGACCCCTTTCACACTGGGACGTCTTTTGGGCCAAAAATAGCGCCTGTAAAGCTCCTGAAAAATGGAAGTAGCGTCTTTGGGGCGGTGAAGGAGTGATGTATGCCGAAAAGCACCGCTAAAACTAACGGTGCTTTACCGCTAACGCGGTTGCGCTCTCAGTGTGAAAGGGGTCTTAAAGAATTTAAGTGGTACAAAACGGAGCCTCTGGGGCTGGCCTGCTTCTTAAATAGCTAGTTGTCTAGCTGTATTTAGGTTCATTTACCAGGAACTAACATAGTGTAAGCAGGTTTCAGAATTCCTTGTCTGTACTTGTTTCAGTTCAATGACTCAGAACATCAGTATTAATGCCAGGGAACTAGAATGTATAAAGAGATCACAAATTGCATCCCAGATAATTTGGTTATGAATGAATTAGTTTTTTCTTTAGTTTTTTGGATAGAGAGGAGAGGATAGAGAGGAGAGGGATTAGACCCCCTGTCAAGTTTTCATTGCTGGCTGTGCCCCCATTAGGGAGATTCATCCTCTCTATTTGTCCTGTTTACCATTAACATTGAAAGTGAAAGTAAAAGAAAATTCCAAATTTTGGGTTGCCCACAGAAAATAGAGGGGAAATATTCCAATGGGGACACAATTTCTAGTGGCCGGGGGTCCCCAAGGGATTCTTTTAATATGCGGGGATTTCCTCTCGCTTCCTGTTTTTGGTTATGGGACAGGAACAAGTTGAATCTCCCCAATGGGACACAGGTGGCAAAAAATGAACCAGCAGGGGTTATAACCTTTCCTTACTATATCTAAAATGAGGGGAAAAAATATTTTGTCTATAGTTCTAATTTGCAACAAAACAATTCACAGCTCTTCACTTTTTCCACATTTTGTTATGTAGCCTTGTTCCAAATTGATTAAATTCATTATTTTCCTCAAAATTATACAAACAATACCCAGTAATGACAATGTGAAAGAAGTCTGTTTTGAAATCTTTGTATTTTTGTGAATACTTTCCGGATACACTGTATGTGTTTGTGCCTAAAATACACTATAATTTTCCCAGTATAAGTTTTATGACGACACATTCCCCCTCCCTCTTGGGTTTTTTTTTTTTTTGTCTCTCCTGCACCTGCTCTTACTGATGGGTTGTATATAAGTATGTCCTAGCATCCACTATGTATTATTTTTTTTGTAAGAACAGTGGTTCTCAACCTAGAGTAGGGGCCCATTTATGTCTCTGGTGCAAGGTACTAAAAATTTAATTTGTTGGGTGTGATTCCCAATTTCAGTTTATTGAAAGTGCTGGTGCCCTTGACTCCTTCTGCCAAAGTCCAGATTCTTTAGATATGTCTGTGTTTGTTATCCTGTATATAATTATTTCCATTGTGCTTTTCCTTACAGAATGTATGACAACATGTCCACGATGGTGTTTCTGAAGGAAGATAAGTTGGAGAAACTCACCCAGGATGAGATCATTTCGAAGACCAAGCAGGTGATCCAGGGCCTGGAGGCCTTGAAGAATGAGCACAACTCCATCCTGCAGAGCCTACTGGAGACCTTGAAGTGTCTGAAGAAAGATGATGAGAGTAACTTGGTGGAAGAGAAGTCCATCATGATCCGAAAGTCTTTGGAAATGCTGGAGCTGGGTCTGAGCGAAGCACAGGTACTGCTAATAAACTATTTCTGGGAGATTTTTTAGGTTTAGTGTTGCTTTTGGCAGTAAGAATGTAACCCCCTCACTACCTACTGAAAATTAAATCCATGATCTTCACAAATTGTTCCAGTTTTGACTGTGGAGATATTAGTGAGCTGTAATATGATGCAGATTGTGCAATTATTTTGCTTTTGCTAGTGTCTGCATGATTAGGATGCTCTTAAGGCTGCAGGAAGAGCCTAGTAGCATGCCTCCTCTATAGGGCACCTCCAGTCAACGTGCTTACTTTGCTATATGTTAATTGTTACTCTTAATTATCCTGGAGGTTGGAGTTCAGTTTGTGCTGGCATGCCTTCATGTGCCTGTACAGAATATTTAATTTCTTTTTATTTTGCTGCTATCTTTTACTGGATAGCTGGACTGTCTCCGTGCTCATATAAGAATGTGATGTGCTTCATGCAAATGGGAACTTAAAGCAGAACTAAACGCTCCCATCCTTTTGCAGTCATAAAACAAAAATCTGCATTGCTTTTCTTGCTGGATGGTTGTGGTTGTTCAAAAAGGAACTTTTTTTTTTTTTTCTTACCTCTGAAACTTTTTCCTGCGGTGACAGGACATATGAGCCTACTGTGTTGGCAGAAATGTTAACCAAGCAATTTCCTAAAGTTACTTTTATAGTTTTGCTACACTGCTCTTTAAAATGCCCTGAATTTGCCTTCCCTCTAAATTCTATATTGATTTGCCCACTACTTGCTATGAGTTGCTGCTCTTTGTTCATTACTCTTTGCTGTAAACAAACCTGATGGTGTCCGAAGTATTTTTGTTGACATGGTGTAGAAAGTTCTTTCTTTTTCCACAACCCACCATTTTTATATCTGTGCATTGCCTGTACCGGCTTCAGTATACAAAAGAAAAAATAACGGCCTTTGTGCACAGCTTTAGCTGCAGGGTTCTATACAGGTTTAAGGGCCTTGGTACTATCACTTGGAGTGACCATGTTTCTGAAGAATCCCTTGTGAGATGTGCCCACCAGTAGGGCGAAGAGCTGGAAGGGACTTATTCCTACTCATGTGGAAAGAACCACAAGGTGCCATGGTAAGTTGGGGCCTAAGCCCCTTTCCAGGGTGCCAGTGCCCCAGTTCCTTAGTGGAGAATTTTGGCTTGCTGAGGCTGTGCCACTTTGCTTTATAGGAAGACTGCCATGTTAGAGGCATTGGATTGCAGAGTATGCAAGCAAGCTCCCTTTTCCTCTCCACTAGAGTCCATTTCTAATTCTTCTCTTGTGACTTCTATGGTCCCTGAAGAGGAAGCCGGTTCCTCATCTGACTTTCAGGACTCTGCTCAGGAGGACACACAATTTGCTAAAAGCTCTCCCAAGCTAAGAGGATGCAGTTTCTGTCTTCCTTGATCCAGTTCTCCTATCTTGCCCTGCCAACCTGTGTTGACCCAGTCAAAGGTCACCAGTCTGGGTTCTTTAAAGATGGCTAGGCACACTCGCTTTTGGATCTTTTACAGTGACTGGCCTCATCTGGAAAAAGTCTTCATCCCTTCCACAGGCTTTGCTTTAGCAAGTACTTATTGAGGAGGGATTCCATAAAAAATGGACTGCCCCTGTCGTAGATCCAGCTATTTTTTTTGCCTTAAAATGCCAAGGCCACTGTTTCTGGTGTTCATGGACCCTGTGGATACATGTTTGGAAGATTCCAGGATAAGCTTTCTTTGGTGCGAAGGATATTTTGGCTCATGCATTGGTTTCTAGAGCTTCCCTGCTAAACTTGTCTTGCTGGGATGCCTTTTAAAGGATAATGCCTGGTTGATGCCTTGGACCCTTGCTTCAAGGAAGTCACGGGTGGTAAGTGTTTTCTTACCCCTGAAAATTAGGGCAAAAACCTCCTACAGGAAAGTCTTTGGATCCTGGAGCAAAGAAGAGTTCTTTTCTTTTCTCTGGCGTTTGGGTTCCAGGTCAAGCCCAGCTAACAATTCTGCCACAACACCTGGACACCTAAGCCCACCAAGTCTAGGAACAAGCCTTCCATGCAATGGGTGGCATGGGGGATTAGAATCCTTCCTTCACCAAGGTGTTGGCTCTCGTATTATCTCTGCTACACTCTTGAGGTATCTCTGTAATAGAATACTTAGATAACCTCCTCCTTTAGGAACAATCTGTCTAGGCCTTGTCAGCCCTTTTGACTCTGTGGTTTCAGTTCAACACTGTTTTCCTCCGCTAGGGCTCTTTCCTCACCTGCTTTAAGGCTAGGTTCAACTTTTGGATCATGTTACGTGCTCCAAATTTAGGGTGGCTGCCTTATATTGTAAGGAACCCTTTCTAGTGTTACACAGGGGTACAGCGGTCTTGTGGTCTCTCTTATTCTGAAGGTGGTTTCCTCCTTAACCAGGACATTGTGTTTCCCTCCTTATGTTCTGCTAAAAAAAAAAAAAAAATGTTGTACATGCTGTGCAAGTTTTCACCATTGGATCTACTCTTTATAATTCCTGAGGATCCCCATAGGGAACATTCTGCCTCTCATTTCCATGATTGCCAGGTGAATTAGACATGCCATTGTCCAAGCCTACAGTCTAAAGGAAAAGGTTCCTCCCATTCTTTTAAGACACACTGTACCAGATCAGTCAGTGTTTTATGGGCTTTTCACCATTGGGCATCAGTTTCCCAGATCTGCAAGGCTGCCACCTGGTTTTATACACACATTTATATGTTTTAGTGGGTAGAATTTCAGGCCTCTTCTGGTGCCAGTTTTGGGTGTAAGGTACTTCTGGCTGCTGTCAGTTTCAAGCCCTCAGTGGCTCATTTTTTTTTTTTTTGTGGGCCTGTTATGGTTTGTTGCTGTGTTGCCCACCATTCCATTGCTTTTGGACATCCTGATCATCTAAGTCTAAAACCTGTAATGTACGATTTAAGAAAATTGGATTTCTGACTTACCTGTAAAATCCTTTTCTTTAAGTACATTACAGTACTTGGGTCCATACACTCGCTATATGATTCATTCTTTGTTGCTTGCTACTAAACTGAGGCTTGACTATAGGGGGAGAGGTTATTCTGGAGCTGATCTTACAGCGTCTAGTCACCATAACGTAGCCTCATAACCCATTTGTCTAAGACTTAGATTCTGTGTCCTGTAATATACAACCTGAAAAAGGTATGGCAAAGTTCCAAATTTTCTAACCTCTTAAAACTGGAGCTAAAGGTGACTTTTTAAAATGTTACAAAACCCAGGACTCTGCATTCACTATATCTGGTCTCCCACAGTACACACAACATGGAAATGCAATTATTTTAGTAAGTATAAACCGCCTTTTCTAATCAGTAGTGTATAGCAGTTTTGTGACTTCTATCAGTGTCTAGTTTAAGCTTGTAGAAGGAGATTTCATTCTGCTCTAACTGTCCTATAAGGCTGCAGGACCCCTGACCCTCTGGACAGTTCTGATTGGCCTTGTACCCTCCCAGGAACGAAAAAAACTCTAGCAATACAAGTGGAGCATGTGCAGAGTGTCTCCTAGGGCTCTGTTTTATCAGCAGGTGGATTGGGGACAGTAAAAGGGGAGGATCAGAGACGACCGGATCAAACAACCTTTTTACACAATGCAGAGGATTAACCCCTTACCTATGCTTTGCTGCATATACAGACTGAATTTACTGTTGTGGGCTTAGTAACACCTCAAAGGTTGTAAACCCTGGTGTTTTTTCACCTTAATGCGTCCTATGCATTAGGATGAAAAAACTTCTGACCGCCGCCCCCCCGTTTTACTCGCCCATTCGTTCCCATGGCGGTGACGTGCTCTACCTCTCTGCCCGTTGTCTCAGCTCTTGGTTGGCTAGTGTGATAGCAGCGCAGCCATTGGCTCCCGCTGCTCTCAATTAAATCCAATGATCCGGGGGGCAGGGCAGAGTCCTGCTTTCTGTGTGAATACACACAGAAGCAGGACTCAGGAGCGTGTCCGCACGGGTGTCCACCAAGCAGAGCGCTTCTCCAACGTGGACACCCGATGCAGGGTAATAAAAGAGGGTTTACAACCCCTTTTTAAGGGCTTGTTTATACTTACATTGATTAGTAACATACATTAAAGTGCTTACTGCTTTAACATGCATTTCTTATTGTGATTTTTGTTGTTTTTGTGATGCGTTTTTAAAGTGATGGGACTTGGCAAATGCTCTTGTGTTGCTTTTTTATTTGTTATAAAGTGGAAATGATGAGCATACCATTAGATTTTAAGCGTGGTCAGGTGTTGGGGTGGTATCTAATGTGTGGTGTGTGTTTTTTTTTTTTTTTTTTTTTTTATTTTAGGTAGCTCAGTAGTACCCCAGCTCATCAGTTTTCCGGCTCACTAGAGCTCCTGCTCAGCAGTTTTCTGGCTGAGTAGTACCCCTTGGGCTCAGTATTACATTTGTCTCACAGAGGTAAACCCCCCCCCCCCTCCCCCACCATGGCTGCGATCTTTGTGGGTTTTTTTCCTTTTTTTTTTTTTTTTTTTTTTTGACCCTTAAGCCACATAAGCAAAAGAAATATGTCTGCCCATGTATGGTCATCTGAAGGTCTAAGTATAGCACATTAAATATTACTCTGTTGCCTGTAAGAAAAGTGATCAAAATGTGGATTGCACTTCAGACTGCAAAGCAAGTCTAAATGAGGCCATAAACTACTTTGGGGCCCTGAGATGCAGCACAGCATGATAAAAGCAACATGGGGTATACATTTTGAAGCAGACCACAGAAGCCAAACTCACCCATGCACAGGATTGCAAGCTAACCATTTTTTTTTTTTTAAGTGATAACTGTTTTGATTTTCATAGTGCTTTAAAAAATGCTGGTCAAATGGCACATTTTGAAGCAAGTGTAAATGAGGCCCGCTCATAGGGACTCACAATCTGAAAGGGAGAAAACCAAAATTGTGCTTTGTATTTTTCTTGTAGGTTATGATGGCCTTATCGAACCACTTGAATGCCGTGGAGTCGGAGAAGCAGAAGCTGAGGGCTCAAGTGAGGAGGCTGTGCCAGGAGAACCAGTGGTTGAGGGATGAGCTGGCCAACACACAGCAGAAACTGCAAAGGAGTGAACAGTCTGTGGCCCAACTGGAGGAGGAGAAGAAACATCTAGAGTTTATGAACCAGCTGAAAAAATACGATGATGACATTTCTCCATCGGTGTGTGGCTTTTTGCTTTTCCATTCTGACTAAAGTCATGATTTTCCTGTGAAATACTGTAAAAGTTATATATGGATATTTTTCTTTTCCTTTTTTACAGTAACAAGTTGCCATAGGCCCAGTACAGACTGCCCCAGCAGTCTCTATAGGGCCCCATGTACACTGCTGCTGGTAAACGGACGTTTAGGAGCACTTGGGCATTTTTTTTCAACTGCTCCTGAACTCTCCTCTGTTATCTGATCAGTACATGTACACAGTTCATTTTATAGTAGTTTCTAGACAGTTGAGTTTAGAGGCTTTTTTTTTTTTTTGGCACATAAAAATGCATTCGGAAGCTGTGTTTTAGAGGCATGCTAAACGTGGCTAACTGCGTTTTCGTCTAGAAGCGTTTTTAAAGGGAAACATTTTATTTATTACTTTTGAGCCTGGAAAATGCTAGAAACACACCAAAAACTCAATTATCACTTCCTGCAAGCTTGATATACCATGTGATATTCCCCTCATCAGCCAATTATGCTGTACAATACACAACTTGCATTACTTGATGCTGAAGTCGGGTCACCAACAAGACGTTCCTCTGGTGGCATGCTTTTTCTCATGTTGGTATCCATGCGAACAAGATGGGGTCTAACCTTTTCCAAGAGAACGTCAAAGGTGGCAATTGACATGCGTGTACAATTAAAAAAAATTTGCTGTGTAATTACGCAGCTGAGCATAGATATTAGAAAGTATCCTGTGGACATGCGTTGAGCCATCAATGGATGTGTCCAGTAGTGACAAACTCTGGTCCTCTCACGCAATTTTTTACATCTTTGGAGCCTCAGCAAAAGCAACATCATGAGCATTTCCTCACACATGCTCATCATGGGATCCATATTAACAAACCAACCAAAAAATAACAGCTGGCTACAAGCACACTGCTTTCTCAGCTGCTACTCACACTATTCTCTCACAGAATGGCTCAAATAGTTAATAAATACTTGTTTTTAGTGCTTTCTAATCATTTGGGAGGGTCTTCTGAGGTTATCTTTAGTAAACGCTTATGAACGCAAACGCGGCTTGTAAATGCTGCTAAACACTCGTTTTTAAATGTGGATTACTAACTGTGATGTTCCAGTGTTCAGGAGAGGTTGAGAAACGTCCCGTGTACATAAAGCCTAAGTCAGTAGTCTGATGAATGATATGTACAAACATACAGTTAAAATACATATATTTGATCTTTCTGCAATCAAAAGATTTTTACACTTGTTCAGTCTGGTGATTCATATATAATTGCCAGTCAGAATAGCCAGGTTCCTTACCACCACTGCAATTAAGGGGTACAGCTTGCTCTTAAGATGGGGGTCTTCAAACTTTTCAGTATGAGGGCCATGTTATACATTTTACAAATGTTCCTAGGCCAATAAATGCATAAAATGTAATTTAAATATGTTTTTACTTGAAGTTTTTTTGTAATCAGCATGACATGGTTCAGAACAACAAAGCTTCAGTAAAACTGAGCAAAGAAATCCCATAAAACTTGAGCCAATAATATAGTGGAACAAAAACTCTACCTGAACCTTTCAGACCCGGCTGCAAGTATGTAAAGTAAGTTTGGACCCAAACTGACATTTTCCTGGAAAGTGAAATCGCCTGACAATTTCTCATTCCTCTTGGTTGGCTCAGATGTGTTGAGTTCCCAGGTCTGCCTTACTGCGGGTCCCCCTTTCCCTGTATGTACGTATGTGTGTATGTATGTGTGTGTGTATGTGTGTGTGTGTATATATATATATATATATATATATATATATATATATATATATATATATATATATATATATATATATATATATATATTATGTAAAATGTTACAGAAGAAGCTGTAATACACAAGTGGGCAGAATTATCAAAAACTTCCAGGTGGACAGGGTACATGTTGGGGAGATCTCCCTGTTAAAGGCCAAGTTCACCTTTTGAAAAAAAATATAATTGTACATGGTTTTGCAGGTTAAAAAGTGTGCATAACTTTTTTTCAGGAGCCTGCAGAGCATTTCACCTGCGCTCAGTGTATTGCGTGTTCAGTGTTGGGCTCCTGCACACTCTTTCCAGCTTTGTTCCAATACCTCTATATAGGCTTTCAGTTACAAAGATGGAAGAAGAGTGAATGGACTACAAGGGCTCTCATCAACACTCTAAGTCCCATTGAGAACTACAAGCTGTCATCTGTGGCGGATGATGGGACTTGGAATTTTTTTTCATTCAGATTCCTGTAAAGGAATGATCCGGCTTAAAATGTGACAGCAGATGCAGAGAAAGGATCCTCTGCCTGCTGTCACAGGTAGCAAGGGGAGGTGCTTAATGATAACATGTTACACCCTAAATACGGGCCCTGCATGTACATGTTACCAAATGTGAACTTTAAAGTATTCAAGACATAAAAAGCATGAAGCGGGGTTTGACCAGGATTCATCGATACCTAATATATCCCTTTTGGTGGCCTGTACTGATTTTTGTAATTAGTGCATGATTTTTATGCCTGAAGGTCATTTTAAACGTGCATGTCTTTAGAGGTGTTGACATGTAAAAAAGTGTGCTGCTGGGCTCGATACAATGGCACAGGCGCTTCTAGTGGAATTGTTTTCAAGGTACCCATTTAGATATTGGCTTCAGGCTGTCAACCGGATTCTGGCTTTACGGTTTGGGGAGTCACTGAACTGGAACAAGCATGTAGCCAGTGAAGTTTGTCCTCCTGCATGCATTGCCTCAGTGATGACTCATTAGGGAAGGTTGGCACCCATGGAAGCCTATACATGTTATATACACAGGTCAGCAGTGATGGCTCCCTTGTTTCTTTTCTGACAAAATCTTTAAAATCTCCTCTAGATAGGCGATCATTGCAGATCTGAGTGTGTGCTTTGTGTCACACCCTCCATGTTGCGTTTCCTCTCTTCCAATTGTATAGATTATTCGTGTCTGTATGTTTGAGGATTTCACCTCCCTAGAGATGGTATAGAATCTGTGAATTGTGTCCACTCCCTTTTCTAGAAAGGAAACTCTTATCCTGGCTGTAAATATAGTGAAACGTTTACAGGGTAAATTGTAAAGCAAATTTAATGAAGGAAATCGCATGTACTTATACAATGCTTTTATTTATAGCATCGCAAATAGCTTCTAATTTTAAACTAATTGACTTTACAGGATGGATGGCTAGACACAGGATGCATGGATTTATTGCACTATAATGTTTTATATGTTTGATTAAAATATTAGCAAAGCATCTTTATTTAGTATTTACTCGTTCACACCAGTCCTGGTGGGCTGCCTTGGGCAGAGCTGCTAAATACAGACAAGGCCATTTGCATTCATTGGCCGCTAGCTGTGTTATAAGCGCCCCGCTAGCGGCCGAATAGCGCCGCTAAAATGACGGTAAAGCGCAGCTAAAACTAGCAGCATTTTACCGTCAAAGCCTGCCCGCTCCAGTGTGAAAGCAGCCTTAAGTAATAAGTGATGCAGAAAATGTCTTAGGCCCCTTTCACATATGCGGACTGTTCAGATCCGCCTGTCAGTTTTTTCAGGCGGATCTGAACGGTCGCTCTATACATCTCAATAGAGCGAAGGATGTCCGCTGACATCCGATCCGCCCCGATCCGCAAAATCCAGACGATGGATGTCCTATTTTCCATACGCCTGGCGGATCGGATGACAACGGGTAGGCGGTCCATAATCATCCGTTCCCCCCCATAGAGGAGAGTGGAGATCTGACAGGTCTGTCCCTGCACAGTGTGCAGAGACAGACTTGTCATCTGCCGGCTCAGTGGGGATCAACGGAGTGATCCCCGCTGAGCAAGCGGAAGAGTAAAAACGGACAGCCCCGTGTGAAAGGGACCTAAACTTTTAAACATTTATTAAACAAAACAAACCTCCAATCAGTTCACTTGTATGTATAAGTTCGATAAAAAAATATAATTTACATAAAAAAAAAACAAGCTATATCTTAAATATTAAATACACAAAAACAGGTAATCAAAACTTTTGGACGAAAAAAAATTGGCTAACTTTACTGTTTAGTTTTTTTTTTTAAATTAATTTAAAGTGTACTAAAATTGCGTTTGAAAGACCACTGCGCAAATACCGTGTGACATAAAATATTGCAACAACTGCTATTTTATTCCCTAGGGTCTCTGCTAAAAAAAAAAATATATAATGTTTGGGGGTTCTAGTCATTTTCTAGCAGAAAATACAGGATTTTTACTTGTAAGCAACAAGTGTCAGAAAAGATAAAGGCTCCTTTCACACTGTCGGACCGCTCAGGTCTGCCTGTCAGTTTTGTCGGCGGACCTGAACAGGCGCTCCATGCTAGTCTATGGAGCGACGGATGTCAGCGGTTACATGTCCGCTGACATCCGACCCGGTCCGATCCACTAAAATCAGACGGATGCCCCTACGTTCGCATCTGTCCCGATCGGATCGGGTGAGATCTGATGAAAACGGACATGCTGTCCATTTTCTTCCGATCTCTCCATAGTAACCAGCGGTGCTCGACAAGCCCCTCCCCGCTCAGTGAGCAGAGAGGGACCTGTCATCCGCGGAGATCAATGGAGAGATCTCCCACTGAGCTGGCGGACTCCGTGGCAGCGGATCCGCTTCGTGAGAATGATGGTAAATGGTTAAACTGAAAACTTCTACACAGGAGTTCAATCCATTGATTAGTATAAACATTGTATCTCTTTGCTTCTTTTCTCAGACATGGCAGGCTGCCCAGATAGGAGAGAAGTCACTCCAAGGGAAGACTTCAGGCAACTTACATTGACTTCTATTACAGAAGTCATTTGAAAGTCACGCTGAAGTTTTAAATCGGCCTTTTTTTATCAGCACAATTGGCCAATGCCAAAAATCGGCCTATATATCGGTCGACCTCTAGTGGTGGGTGCAGCTTTTTCTTGAATTTAAAGTGGTTGTATAGTGTTTTTTTTTACTTTTACCTACAGGTAAGCCTATAATAAGGCTTACCTGTAAGTAAAAAAAAAAAAATCTCCTAAACCTGCACGGTTTAGGAGATATTCCCCTTGCTATGAGCCGCTGACTGCAGCAGTGCATGCGCACAGGGGATTCTCTGCTGAAGGCCCGGCAACTGCCGGACCTTGCCGGGTAAGAAATCTCCCGCGCGCATGCGCGGGACTGATGACATTGCGGCTCCAGCCACTCACAGCGCTGGAACCGCGATACACGGAAGACACGCCAAGGCAACATGACAGCTCCCTCGGCGTGGACCAGGTAAGATACCGATGCCTCGTTCTAAGGTAAGTATTTCATAATGAGCTGGTATGCGGTGCATACTAGCTCATTATGCCTTTTGCTTTACAAGGTTAAAAAAAAAAAAAAAATTCAGCTGGTATATAACCGCTTTAAGTGAATGCACTGCCCTAAATTGACCTCAGCACTTGGTCCTGTTGTATGTAAAAGTATAACTGTAAGAGGCAATGTTACCTACCTTTCTGGTAGTCCATTTGTCAAGATGCAGCCTCTTTACGGCTCCCTGACGCAATTATTCTTCCACATGTCAATGCTATCAAAGGAGTTCATATATTTCTCAGGGCAAGACAAGTCCTGTTTTTGACATGTGAATTTGAGAATGGCCTTTACACTTCTGTATTCTCTGATGGAAAAGAGTTTACTAAAACTGCCATTTCAGTTGAGAGTAGATGCTGGGGATGGTAAATTCCAAAGGTTTCTTATATTTCTGGGACTGTAGTAATGACATCTATGCGCTTGAGTTCCTAGGTCCTGTCCACCTTCCTTGGCCATTATAAGGGGCTCTCTTTCTCCTTGCACTTTTTTTTTTTAAACAATTTTAAATATTGTATATGCTTTAGTTTCTATATTCACAACCCCACTCTGTTTTTGGTATCCTTTGGGGGCTATACTTGCCTTTACTGCCTCCCTGACAAAAAAAACTTGACAGTTTGAGCAGCATGTGACACCCTGAATAGCTAGTCGCCAGGCTCCAGTGCTGTCTTAGGAGGGCATGCCATTGAATGTGCAATCATCGGCTTTTTTGTATAAATATTCAAGATACACATTGGGTACTTTGTATGTATGTGTGATAATAAGGAGAGATGTTAGATTTGACTGTGGTGGAATTCATATTATCGCTATTTTTCAGGACGATAAGGACAGTGATTCATCTAAGGAGCCTCTTGATGACCTCTTCCCTAATGATGATGATGACCAAGGACCGGGAAGTAAGTGTGCTGTTGAGTCCTACTACTTCCTGAACAAATGCAGCAATTTGGTATTCTATTACTATTCTAAACTTCAGTCAGTAAGACTAGATGGGAAATGGGATACAATTCTAGAAACTATGAACACTGAGGAAAAATGGGAATGATTTAAGAACATATTAAAGGTATTAGCCAATGCATTCCAATGGCCAACAAATATAAGAAAACCTAAGGTTAAACCTGGGTGGTTAAACATTATTGTAAACAGGCATATAAAAGAGGAAAGTAATGTTTAAAAAAATTAGATATATAGATAGATGGAGATGAAGAGATGGATGGATGGAGATGGAGAGCGTGCCAAGGGGTCATTCTCAGCATTCTAACACTAAAGGGATATAATAAAAAATAAAGGATTAATCGGGGCAGCTAATATTGACCATGAGAAAGAGATAGCAGAGGAGAGTGAAAAAAATCCCCGTTCAAAAAAATAAAATAAATATTTAATAGTAAGAAAGTGAAGTCGGAGCATGTCGGACAAATAAATGATCATCAGGGGAAGTCGATTATTACCGAGAAGAAGGCGGCAACTGTACCAAAAGCATTCTTCTCAGCTTTTACAAAGGAAATGGAGGGGTATAGTAACAAAGACTGTATTGTTAGTAACACATCACTTATTGTACCCCTGTGGCTAACAAAAGCCAGTGTCTGAAAAAGACTTAGAAAAACAACACAAATAATCACCAAGACCAGATAAGCAGGGCATTAAAGCGGAGTTCCACCTTTGGGGGGAAAACAAATACTGTAGCTGCTGACTTTTACTATATGGACACTTGCCTGTCCAGGGAGCCTGCAATGTCGGCACCCCAGCTGATCTTTGGATCGACTGGTGCAGCCGCCGCAATTCCAGGGAAGGGAACTCAGCAGTGAAACCTTTAGGGTTCACGCCCCCGTTTCCTTACTGCGCAGCTGGTCAGGGGTGGGCAGATATCTAAATGAATTTTAATTTAATTTGTTTATGGTATAATATTTCATATTCCTGATTTGTGTCTGTTGTACTGTTTGTATTAAAGAGGAAGTCAACTCTCCCACTCTGATGCTGCTTTTCATTTAGTCCATTATAATAAGTAATTATCAAACTATAGCCAATGTTATGCAGCCCAAATCGCATATTACTTACTGTTTAAAGAAACTTTAAAAAACTTGTTTCCAGGGGTAAGGCAACGCCATCTTAAGTATTGTTTTCTGAGTCCACAGTAGAGTGTATTTCCGCCCTTACAATGAGCACTTCCTGTACTGTTAACCAAGCCTCCTTCTCAATCCAACGTTTCTATGGCATCCCTGCTTCACTGCTCATAGCTGACTTGTTTTTTTTCATAGTATTTACTTGTGCCAATTATCTAGTGTTTGCCTGTGTCAGTCTTATCAGCTTCAGCTAAGGCTGCAGTAATGCTGTCCGATGCCCAAGTTTACACGCCATGTGATGTCACATGGGGTGTAGTAGGAAGCTCTGAGTGATTATGCAGTCTCGTGGGATTTCAGTGTTGTGCCGTAGGAAGATCTGATAGTAGACAGACAGGTACAGAGTGTGCCGTAAATCAGGGTAGATCTGGGCATGCTCAGTGAAGTAATTCTAAAGAACAAAAAAGGATTACAACAATACTAAGCAAGTAAGGAGATATCTACAAGCAGTGTTCATTAGGGTTTTTTATGTTGATTTACATGGGACAAAGTTGTCGGGGAGAGTTTACAACCACTTTAAAGTAATCGGGTTCTTTGTATTGCTGCTTTTGTGTGAAATACCTGGTTATTCTGCCAGTCCTCCTGCTTTCCTATTTCAACCTGACCACCTTGGTATGGGAGCAGATAAATCTCTGTGTGGTCAGTTTTCTAGCTGTCCTTGGGAGATCAGTTGCCTTTTCTTCAATGGTTACACTCATGCTGACACACCCCCCTGCACAGAAATTCACAGGGACGAGTTGTGTACTGCTGTTTCTCCACCCATACTTATCCAAGCCCTTTATGCAGCTGAGAACTGAGATTGTGTAATTGCTTTTTTTTTTTTAAAAAAGCAAAATATTGTATTTATTGGCGTATAACACTCACTTTTTCACCATGAAAATCGGGTGAAAATAGTTTGTGCGTGTTATATGCCAATACTTAAATTTTAGCTGCCTCGGAGGGGACAAGGAGGGGGGCCGGACAAGAGCCGTCAGTTTATATACAGTGAGAATCTCCTGTTTACTTAGCGGCCTCTGTAATAGGAAGTCCCGTCTCCTGGGCTGCCATTGGACCACTGTTCTGTCTATCATAGGAGATGCTCACTGTATGTAATCTGTTGACGCTCGTCCCGCCCCCCTCCCTGTCCCCTCTAGTTTGCAGATGGCCATCGATCAGGCTGCACGGATGGCAGTGGTGAGGCTGCTGCACGGATGGCAGTGGTGAGGCTGCTGCACGGATGGCAGTGGTGAGGCTGCTGATGGGCACTGACCCTTATTTTGCTTCAAAGTTCCTTATTTAAAATTTTAAGGTTTTTTTCCTGAAACTTCCCTCTTAAAATGAATGTGCGTGTTATACGCCGATAAATACGATATATACACACACAAATGTTTTGTCTTACGTTTCTTTTTTTAAACTTGATAGGTTGTTTTACAAAGTAAGGGTTCACTTATATTTTAAAGTAAAGATAAATCTTTACTACTATAACTAGACAGATTCCATATATTTTTTTTACCCACTTCCTTAATGGTGAGGCCTACCCACTCGAGCTCCCAGATCCTACCAGCCTGCCATTGCCAATTTGGACTGCCATCATTTACTTGTTTGCCTTTTTCATTGTTCGATTGGGAAGGCATCAAGAGTATAGAGGGTCCTTCCTGTAGTAAGAGGAGCAAGACTTTATGCAGGCAGAATCAGAATCTTGGATTCCCAAAGTAATGTGACAATGGCTGATTTAACCTGTAGCACTTTTCCAACAGCGAACCATCAATATATGGAGGGAACAACTGCTAAATCTGAATTGTGTGCTCTTTCCTGCAGTTCAACAACAGCACAGCAGCGCAGCAGCTGCCGCACAGCAAGGAGGCTATGAGATCCCTGCACGGTTAAGAACTCTTCACAATCTTGTGATTCAGTATGCATCCCAAGGGAGATATGAGGTGGCCGTACCTCTCTGCAAACAAGCCCTGGAAGACCTGGAGAAGACCTCAGGCCATGATCACCCTGATGTTGCTACAATGCTCAATATACTGGCTCTGGTGTACAGGTTAGTTGCATGTCTATATGGTAGAATAAAGCTTTGTTTTACTAATACAGATATTTTTTCTAACATAACAGCAGTTTTGGGTTACATAAAGGTTTAGTCATTTTGTTTCCCGAACGGCCAGCTTCTGTCGGACAGACCGACATACACACAGGCCAAATGTCGGCCGTTTTTTTTTTTTTTTTTTGAACCGGGAAATATCTGCCGACATTCAGCCAGTGTGTACCTGGCTTTATTATGCCCCTTCCCACCCCCCACCCCCCCGACCACCACTTCTATGGGACTGGTCTGAGCTCATCCATACAAGCTATGTGCAGGCTGAAGGAACATGGGAAATGTAGTTCTGCGGCAAGCCCTATGTACACAAGAATCTAAAGTAGGGAGAGCTGCAGATCCCTCCACCAGACAACCAAACATATGGAGCAATTTTTTTTTTTTTGCTGGTCTGATGTCACTGGCTATAAAAATGATGATTATTCTGTTTTTGGAGCTGGGGAGAGTTTGAATAAAAAGATTGTTGCACACAGACAGGAAGAATGCAAAGCAAGAAGGGATGGAGCCTGAAGATTATCTTAAAAAAAAAAATGGAGGCAAGAAATGTGTACTACCCACATCAGCCTGTTGACAGCTGTCACTTTTCTAGCACTCTAGAGCAATTGTTATCTTGGTTGCTGTGGACAATTCAGACCTGTTGGTAGTTCTCGGTTTTGCATAAACTAAAGAAAGACCAGATCTACCTGTTTGTTACTCTGCTACTAGTTTTTTTTTTTTCTTTAATTTTTTTTCAGAGACAATATACACATACAGAATATCAGGCAGTTGAAGAATCCAATCCAAAAAATAAAACGTTGCATAATAATCCGGTCCACATAACCGCTTCCCCTGCCCAGGGAAAGTGTGACTTCAGTAAGAGTCTAGCATTCCCACCTGTATTTCAGTGATTTTTCGCCTGTGTTTTTTTTTTTTTTATAATAAGAAAATAACTATTTACAACCTCCCTGGGCATGAAAAGTATATAGAGTGGAATATTTCCCCACCCCATCGTGTGACTCACAGAACCGAGTCTGTACCCCCACCCTCCCCCCGACTTATGACACACACACACACACACACACACACACACACACACACACACACACACACACACACACACACACACACACACACACACACACACACACACACACACACACACACACACACACACACACACACACGTGTGTGTGTGTGTGTATATATATATATATATATATATATATATATATATATATATATATATATATTATTAGAGCTTCGTCTCCATACTTTTTCTTCTGCAGCCTTTACTCGTGCACCCCATATGTCTCCTTTTGAGTCAACCCACCTAAACCAAACCTTCCTAAATTTATATACGTCATGTGGTAAAGAAGGATGTCAGCATTCACAACGTTCTGCCACATCCCTAACGTCAGTCGCTCCGTGTGGATCCATTTTCTAGTTATAAGTTTCATAACTCCAAAGTACAATGTTCTGAGGAACAGCTTGGTGTGCTCATTTAACACGTCCTTGGTTAAAAATTCCCAAGAGACACCTCAAGGGAGTACATAAATTGGGAAGGTCAAAGTTGTCCATGATGAATTCAGTCGCCATAGACCACAGTGGAGTCTCTCCTATGCATACAGAATAGTGTGACCGATAATATATGTATAATACAGCTGATAGAGGTATCGTAACTGTATCATCCTATCCGTTGAAGAGATGACAGAGCCCAGATAAGTATCCAATGCCTCCTACCACAGCTCCTCTGACAATTCCGGTATAAACATTTCCCACCAAGACCTGGCCCTCGCTATCATCCCGATGACCCCTGGGCCCACCTCCCTGTAGTATCTGGGAATTATTTGGACCGGGTCAGGGTCCCCAAGAATCCTTTCCAACTAGGTATTCTGTACCTGTACTTCCCCCCTATACTGAACTGCGCCACCACCGTCTGCCGCAGCTGGGCGTATTGAAAATATCAGGTTCTGGGTGTCCCAAACAGTTCCCTCAGCTGAGCAAAGGTACACAGCTTCCCTTCCTGAAATATGTGGTGAAGATACTTAACCCCATATTTAGCCTTTACTCTCCTATCCTCCAGTTTAGAAAATTCCTTCATGGTATCATTATACCACAGGAGGTTATTGGGTGATTTCCATAGGGGTCCATCTTTCTTTTGGTGGGCACAGATATGAAATATCTGTCCAGGCAGAGCCATCACCGATCCAACCTTCTACTCAGCACTCCCTTCCTATATACCATATTCAGAAGAGTCTCCTGTGAAGTAGCCACCGCAGATTCTAGCAACGTAGTAGCATTAGTAATCTGAGGAAAAAATCTCCAATGTAGGAAGGACAGCTGTGCTGCAAAGTAGTAGGCTTGTAAGTCCGGAAGGGCCATGTCCCCCCATTGTAGAAGGCAATTTCAGTACGGCCATGGACACCCTGGGGGCTCGAGATCCCCATAAAAATCCCACCACAACAGAGAGTGTGGTAGAGTCTGTTCCTGAAGATCTGCTTCGACACATAGACAGGTGGTTTTGAGAGGATGTACAAAAACTTGGGGAGAAAAATCATTTTAAATTGCTACTAGTCCTTTTTAGGTGGTTGTCAAATCCAGCCTGGGCCTGCCTTAATGCACATAATGATTCTTCTATTGCCTGCTTGATTATATTGTATATTTTAAAGCATAACTAAACCCAAAAATGTAATATATTGGCCAGTCCCTAGATGTGCTGGCTGCATTTTGTGTTTTTTTTGGCTAATAATAAGATGCAAGGTACATGAAATACCTAATGATCTTGACCAAAATGTCCTTATCACTTTTCTGTGAGATGAACTATAAGCATAAAACAATGTTTTCTTTTTTTTAAACTACTGATACTTTAATATTCTTCAACCAAGCTGTGGATTTAACGGAAGAATGAATGGAGTACAGTTCAGCTTAATCTCTTCCATAAATTCTGTTTCAGGGATCAGAACAAATACAAAGATGCTGCCAATCTATTAAACGATGCTCTGGCCATCCGAGAAAAGACTTTGGGAAAAGATCACCCAGCGGTCTGTAACTGAATTATTTTTTTCACTGCTGTTTTTACAAATTTGTTTTTCCTCCTAACCCGTTCCCTTTCCTAAATTGGTGGTAACTAACCTTAATGTTAAACTCAACAGGAGAGAATGCTTATAGATTGGCTGATGCCTAGATGTAGCAGGTATGACTCTGTAGTTCTGAGCACATCAATAACCAATCAGACCTAATATGTTATAGATGCACACATGTATGTTTTTGTTAAAGTAGCAGTCCTCCCAACACCACCAGCTTCATCCTCTAAGGACTAAATATTAAGGGGATTTTTTCCTCTGAATTCTGTACCTAAGTTATGTTGCTGGCTTATATCTTCCTTTTTTTTTTTTTTTTTTTTTTTATTTATTAATTTTTTTTTAGAGTTTTTTTTTTTTTTTTTTTTTTTTTTAGATTAGAAATTAAGAAAGGAAAAAAATAAAATGGGAACAAGGAATAGATCAATCTCCAGGGAAACTATATTTAGAAGCATTTTAACAATGACCATGAGGTAGCTTTTGATGTGACCTTAAACCCTACATATACCCAGTGAAGTGACACGCCTTAGGTCAGTGATGGCGAACCTTGGCACCCCAGATGTTTTGGAACTACATTTCCCATGATGCTCATGCACTTTGTAGTGTAGATAAACATCATGGGAAATGTAGTACCAAAACATCTGGGGTGCCAAGGTTCGCCATCACTGCCTTAGGTGATATACAGTGAGGGGAAAAAAAGTATTTGAACCCCTGCTGATTTTGTACATTTGCCCACTGACAAAGAAATGATCAGTCTATAATTTTAATGGTAGTTTTATTTTACCAGCGAGAGACAGAATAACAACAAAAAAATCCAGAAAAACACATTTCAAAAAAGTTATAAATTGATTTGCATTTTAATGGGTGAAATAAATATTTGACCCCTTCGCAAAACATGACTTGGTACTTGGTGGCAAAACCCTTGTTGGAAATCAGAGGTCAGATGTTTCTTGTAGTTGGCCACCAGGTTTGCACACATCTCAGCAGGGATTTTGTCCCACTCATCTTTGCAGATCCTCTCCAAGTCATTAAGGTTTCGAGGCTGAAGTTTGGTAACTCGAACTGACATCTCCCTTCACATATTTTCTATCGGATTAAGGTCTTGAGACTGGCTAGGCCACTCCAGGACCTTAATGTGCTTCTTCTTGAGCCACTCCTTTGTTGCCTTGGCCATGTGTTTTGAGTTATTGTCATGCTTGAATACCCATCCACGACATATTTTCAATGCCCGGGCTGAGGGAAGGAGGTTCTCACCCAAGTTTTGACTGTACATGGCCCTGTTCATCGTCCCTTTAATGCGGTGAAGTTGTCTTGTCCCCTTAGCAGAAAAACACCCCCCAAAGCATAATGTTTCCACTTCCATGTTTGACAATGGGAATGGTGTTCTTGGGGTCATAGGCAGCATTCCTCCTCCTCCAAACACATTGAGTTGATGCCAAAGAGCTTGATTTTCATCTCATCTGACCACAAAACTTTCACCCAGTTCTCCTCTGAATCATTCAGATGTTCATTAACAAACTTCAGACGGGCCTGTACATGTGCTTTCTCGAGCAGGGGGACCTTGCTGGCGCTGCGGGATTTCAGTCCCTCACAGCGTAGAGTGTTACCAATTGTTTTCTTGGTGACTATGGTCCCAGCTGCCTTAAGATCATTGACCAGATTCACCCATGTAGTTTGGGGCTGATTCCTCACCATTCTCATTATCATTGAAACTCCACGAGGTGAGATCTTGCATGGAGCCCCAGACCGATGGAGATTGACTGCTTTGGTGATGGTCTTGTAGCCTATTCCAGCCTTGTGTAAGTCTACAATCTTGTCCCTGACATACTTGGACAGCCCTTTTTTTTTTTTTTCCTTGGCGATGGTGGAGACATTGGAATCTGATTGCTTCTGTGAACATGTGTCGTGTTTTTTTTATTTATTTATTTATTTATTTATTTATACAGGTAACAAGCTGAGATTAGGAGCACTCCCTTTAAGAGAGTGCTCCTAATCTCAGCTTGTTACCTGTATAGAAGACACCTGGGATCAAATACTTATTTCACTCCATTAAAATGAAAATCAATTTATAACTTTTTTGAAATTTGTTTTTCTGGATATTTTTGTTGTTACTCTGTCTCTCACTGTTAAAATAAATCCACCAATAAAATTAGACTGATCATTTCTTTGTCAGTGGCCAAACTTACAAAATCAGCAGGTGATCAAACATTTTTTTCCCTCACTATTCTGCCTATACATTAATATGGTCAAGTGTACTTACTGTTGGGGTCAGGTAATATATTGAATGCAAATTGGCCTGCTGCCACTGGGTTATACATTATAAAATATTTTAATAATAAAAAAAAAGATCAAACAAATCCTCCTACATAAGTTGTACCTGTTAATCTGCCATTTTCTCTTTTCTCTATACATCTATTCAAATTTCAGAATTTAATCTTTTTTTTATTTTTTATTAAAATATTTTATAATGTATAACCTAGTGGTAGCAGGCCAATTTGCATTCAATATATCCATCACCTGACCCCAACAGTAAGTACACTTGACCATATACACCTAATGTATGGGCAGAAAGAATAGGCCATAATAGTAAGCGTAAGAACAATGCACATAACAAAAGCACTATAACGAAATATCTCAAGCAACGATCGCTTGGCACTAATATACGGTATATACTGCATCCTGGGAGGTCATCACACGCTTTTCCATACCTGGAAGGACCAGGTATTTACAGAAGTGTCTGACAGCAATGGTGCAGCATTCACTAATAGGACTTTTTTTTTTTTTTGTATCTGTCATAATGTTGAGAATTGCCCTTCCACAACAGAAAGCAACTTTGAAGTCTCTTCAAAGTGACAGACTTCTTTTAGTTGTCATGGAACAGGTGTCCCCCATTAAAAGATTTCTCCTTTTTATTCTTGCTTTAGTGATAACCTAACATTTTTGATAGTCCTTCACTTTCAGTCCCAGTGAAAGTGGACACCAGGATATATAGAATGAATCCTTAGCAGTAGTCTGTTCGCACTTGATTCAGAGGTTTAAAAAAGTTTTCACTTTAGATGCATTTAAAATACCAGATGTAAATGCAAGACGCACTACATTACCTTACATTACATTACATTACACTCATGGCAGAGAGACTTGTTAGGGAGATTATGAAAAGGTGGATTAGAGGAACTGCTGCTTTACCAGAACTTGCTGCTTTTTATATCAAATTAGCAGTTTGATTTATCTTTAAATTTATGATTATAGTGCAAACTTATAAAAATTCTTTCACAGAAAAATCATATAGAATTAGTAGCTATAACCTGATCCCTCATAATAAAGGAGACCTATTAATTCTATGTGTAGAAGTCTAGTTTGCTGGCTTGAAAATAATTCCAGATTATGACTGTTCAGTGAGCTGTATTTATCCTGGCGAATACCAAGCTCTTCACCGATTGCTAACAAGACTGCTCTTGCCTACTGGAGCTCCTAAATGTTCTTTTTCTCCATAAATTTAAAAAAACGTTTCAATACCTGCTCCCCCTAATCCTAGACACTTACCTTAGTCCTCTCTGGATCCAGCGCTGTGCCTGGCTGAAGCAGCTCTGCTCCCTCTTCCTGGTCTCAGAGATTTAGAGCAGTGGGAACCGGTGGCTCCTGCAGCTCTGTCAAATCCTGTGAGGAGATAGCGGTGGGTGTGATTGAGCCGTGTTGTGTGTCTAAGGACACACACAGCCCAGCTCAGGAGAGTTCCCGCATGGGTGCCCCCTCAGTACATGGCTTCCCACTGGGAAGGAGGAGCTGACACTGCTGGGAGGGGATTCCAGAATAGGAGGTAAGGGGCCACACATAGATCAGGTAAGTATAACTTCTTTTTTAATTAAAAAAAAAAAAAAAAAAAAGCCTTTGCAACCACTTTGTTAAACCCAGTAGCATTTGGGACATTTTAAAGAGGCACTGCCACTTTGCCATTTCATGGAGTGACAGTAACTGCAGATCATCCTTCCATCCGGGCTGTTATACTTGCCGAGCCACATCACCAGATCCCTCACTAAAGGAGCTAGGCTTTGAGGTATGAGGGAGCACATGACCGCTCTCATGTGACAGTGCTCCGGTATGAGTGATCCATCAAACTCTTGCTGATGGGCCTGTGTCATCATCCCCTTGTCCTAAATTCCAACATTGGAGCTTAGACAGGCTGGAATGCTGCAATGATTAGGCACCAAAAGACAGTAGCATGAAATCTTGGGAGTAGTTTGGGGTAGGCTGATTGCAAACACTGTCACTTGGCCCTTAGCGAGAGTATCAATCGGGGAGGGCTGGAGAGGTTAGTATAAGGGCTTATGCACACAGAAAGAAGCTCAGCCCCATACAACAGCCAGAACAGTTTTATTTAGTTTTTTTTTCCACCTCCTGCACTGTGTAAGCAGCTCATAAACAACAAGAATGTGAATTGGAACGACTGCTTGCAGTCCAACTTAAGAGTGTGCCTAAAAGGTGATATTGTTGCAGCATAATTGAGTGAGTCCTCTTAAAAGGTTAGGGGATCATCATGGCACTGATGTCCACTTTCTGCATCTTTTGAGGACCATCCACCTTTAAAGAAGAGGTGACAGGAAAAGATAACCTGTGAATCACGCAACTGGCCTAAAGACATCTGGAAAAGGTAAGTATATAAAAAACAAAAGCGTAAATTACAGGTTTAGGGTGCCTCCAGAGGGGAGCAATAAAGTGGGGGTAATCTTGGAGTTGTTGTTTTAATTGTCTTGATGACTTTACAGTAATCACTACAGCACTCTTTAGTCAGTTATTTTATGAATATGCCTTCTAGTTTTGCGCCTTATAGGTATGTGACAGAGTTTCTGCCTGACCCACAACCTTTCAGAGTAGTAGACAGTCCTTCTGTATGCTTCCTGCAGATATCAGTCTATCGTCCTCTCAGTCTGAATCCATTTTCTTTCAATCAGCACTGATTCTTTGAGACGCTTTGTTCTTTGGTGTTATGGTAATGTATTGGTTGAAGCCTCTGGATATTAATCTGTGCATTATCCTCTACAGGTTGCTGCCACACTTAATAACCTAGCTGTGCTCTATGGGAAGAGGGGGAAGTACAAGGAAGCAGAACCATTATGTAAGAGGGCCCTGGAGATTCGGGAAAAGGTAAGCTAATGAACTGCTAAGCAACTGACCAAAGAATACTGTCTGGCAGCAATAGGAGGCAGCTCGCCCACGTTCCATATGTATGATAAGTGCCAGAAAGAGTGCATTATATTGTTTTATTGAAAGAATGTAAACATTACAGGATGACGTCTTCAAATTATTTATTGTATATTTAATATTCACTATAAGCTCCAAGTAACATCAATGATTTTTAATTGCCTTTTAGCTTCTTTTGTATTTTATCAAAATTCCACTTAGAGAGAGCGTCACCTTGCCATGCAGGGTAAAGTGACATGGTCTCAGAAAAGACCTTCTTCAACACTGCTACCCTCCTTATAAGTTGCATTACTAGTGCTTCCTTTTCATTCTACAGCCATGCCCAAAAGTTTAGAGGATGATACAAATATACATTTTCACAAAGTCTGCTGCTTCAGTGTTTTTAGATCTTTTTGCCAGATGTTAACTATGGTATACTGAAAGCGTTTGTTAACCCACAAAAAGAAAAATGTAAAATTGATTCTGTCCCTTTTAAAGCGTTTTATACAGCACAGTGCTTGTGCTGTCATTTGGCCCCCTGTAACACCTGTAATACCTGGCTGATCCTGACAGTTTTTGCCCTCCCCTATGTAAACTGACCATGGTTCATCATGGCTGCTGAGCCCTGACACCATGGTCGGTTTACGTGCCTCCATCATCCGCAGCTCTCCTGACCTCCTCCTGTGCTACTGCATCCTCCTCCCTGCCTGTCTTCCCCTGTGTCAGTGCGCTCCCTCCGCTCCTGCTGCTCTCATAACTGTTAGATTTTTATATAAGCCCCTCTGTGTCCTAATAACAATCCTGTCTGTGTGCTTTAATAAAAAAATGCCTCCTTTACTGTATTTCACAGTGGTTCCCCGCGATCACATGACCGGTCGGCGCTCTCTCTTCCTCACATCCTGGTTGACGTCAGTGGGGGAAATCTCAGCCCCGCCCACTGCATCTGTCAGCCGGGCAGAGGAAAGAGCTAGGAACTGCTGGGTTGCAAGGAACCGATGTGAAATCCAGTAAAGGATGCATTTTTTTTTTAATAAAAGCATACAGACAGGAGCACTTGTTATTAGGACACAGAGGGCTTATATAATGTCATATAAGTGGGTTAACAACCACTTTGAAGTATAATTTACAAGCATTTCATGTCGAAGGCTTTTATTGACAATTACATTAAGCTTATGCAAAGAGTCAATATTTGCAGTTTTGACCCTTTTCTTTTTCAAGACCTCTGCAATTCGCCCTGGAATGCTGTCCGTCAACTTCTGGGCCACATCCTGATGGCAGCCCTTTCTTGCATAATCAATGCTTGGAGTTTGGCAGAAGTTGTGGGGTCTCTTCTTTTTGTTCGCCTCTTGAGGATTGACCACAAGTTCTTAATGGGATTAAGGTCTGGGGAGTTTCCTGGCCATGGACCCAAAATGTTGATGTTTTGTTCCCCAAGCCGCTTAGTTATCACTTTTGCCCTATGGCAAGGTGCTCCATCATGCTTGAAAAGGCATTGTTCGTCACCAAACTGTTGGATGGTTGGGAGAAGTTGCCCTCGGAGGATGTTTTTGTACCATTCTTTATTCATGGCTGTGTTCTTCGGCAAAATTGTGAGTGAGCCCATTCCCTTGGCTGAGAAGCAACCCCACACATGAATGGTCTTGCGATGCTTTACTGTTGGCATGACACAGGACTGATGGCAGCACTCGCCTTTTCTTCTCCGGACAAGGTTTTTTTTCGGGGTGCCCCAAACAATCAGAAAGGGGATTCATCAGAGATAATTACTTTACCCCAGTCCTCAGCAGTACCATCCCTGTACCTTTTGCAGAACATCTTGCTTCTTTGCTGCCCTTCCTGACACCAGGCCATCTTTCAAAAGTTTTTGCCTCACTGTGTGTGCAGATGTACTCACACCTGCCTGCTGCCATTCCTGAGCAAGCTCTGCACTGGTGGTGCCCCAATCCTGCAGCTTAATCAACTGTGAGACGGTCCTGGCTCTTGCTGGACTTTCTTGGATGCCCTGAAGCCTTCTTCATATCCATTGAACCCCTCTCCTTGAAGTTCTTGGTGGTCCGCTAAATGGTTGATTTAGGTGCAGTCTTGATAGCAGCAAAATCCTTGTCTGTGAATCCCTTTTTATGCAAAGCAATGATGACTGCTGGGGTTTCCTTGTAGGTAACCATGGTCAACAGAGGAAGGACAATGATTTCAAGCACAAAGGTCTTTTTAAAGCTTCCAGTCTGTTATTCTAACTGTGTCATTCTCAAAACCTTCGGCCTTACCTGGCACTTCTGGGTATGTAGAAGTATGTGACCTCCTCCCCTATGACATTAATCCGTTCTAGCAGCCAAATTCCTATCACATGACTGGAGAAGTGATGTAGCCACTCCTACGGGTTGCTGACACCACTCTTTATAATTCTGGCTGGGATGGAGGAAGGAGTGGTGAGGGATCACTGGTAAGGTGAGTATAGGAGGACCCTTTCCAAAGACTGTGACTTTGCCTTGTTTGGTTTTAAAGCCCATCCAAACTTTGAAAACTGGGCCAGGGATAGAACTTTCTGTGTGATATTTTTTTTCTTTTTGTTCATTTCACAGATGGCAAATTTCTGATTGGTATAGTGGGGAATAGAACAATTGTGGGGGATTTATTGTTGCCTTTCCCTACTTGTCCCAGTCACCATGGCTGTGATAAATAGGCATGAATAATTTTGTGAACTTTGTTCTAGACAGTGTTTTTGATTATTGTAGCTTTATATTAAGGTGCATTACTCTGGTAAATGAATGATCGGTTTTCTTTCTGTGTAGGTATTGGGTAAGGACCACCCAGACGTAGCTAAACAACTGAACAACTTGGCCTTACTTTGTCAGAACCAAGGCAAATACGAGGAAGTGGAATACTATTACCAGAGAGCATTAGAGATTTACCAGACCAAATTGGGGCCAGATGATCCAAATGTGGCAAAAACCAAGAACAACCTGGTAACCTTTAGAGAGAAAATTTAAAATGGTTTTAAATCTTTGCATGCTGTAGTACCACCTTTGCTGTAGTACCGTTTACTGGAAACACATGAAGTCAATCATTTAAAAGGGTGTCAATATACTTTGATGCAAAGTGGTTAAAGAATCATGTAGCAAAAGGCCAAATCCCTTGTTGATACATTTATGATTATTCATAAAACACAAATCACATTTTTAATAGGTTATTGATGATTGGCTTTTGGCTAATGAGCATGGAAGACTGCTAGCTGGACCACAACAACAAATTGACAAAAAACTCCATACCATAGACTCTTGGTTGTATGCATTATACAGCAGACAACCACGAGAGACACCTCCCTATGCTTGGTAAACTACCATCATATTAGCAGTGCCCCAAAAGAAAAAAGACTGGAAATGGTTGATCCTAGTAGGAGAAACTACATCATAAAATCTGGGAAATAGCGCATCCAGTCATATTAATAACCATTGAATATTAATATTTTCTGTTATAGCTGTGTGTAGTCATTTTGAAAACACTAAAAGTGTGGCAGGACTAAACATTTTATACATTCTCCTCCCTGTCCAAGTAGTTAGCCTGGGTCTGTCATGTAAGGCAATGCTGTCAAGATTACCTAAAACAGAATTTAAATGATTGAAAATGTTATTTTAATTGTACAGTGTTCATAGACTCTGGGTTATTAGCTTGTACCTTCAGGTGTTTGGACGCTGGTAAAGCTTTTGAGGACACACTCACTGGGTGCCTTTACATATAACCCTACCCAACTAAGTCCTCGTTTTTTTTTTTACTAGTGTCCAAAAGTGATGGACCTCTTCTCCCGTACAAAGAAATCACTCTTCGCTAAAGGATAAGTTCACCTTTGTTATATGGTACATGTTACACCCATATTTAGGGTGTAACATGTTACAAGAATGCACCTGCCTTACCCCCTCCCAATCCCTTATTGTGACATTGGCTGTGGGATCCTCTCCCTGCACCAATTGTCACAATTTTTGAACAATGTGCCTGTGTGGGATTCCACCCACACAGCCGCAGCATTCATTTAGAGTTCCATGAATGACTGAACTACAAGTACTGTCTGCAGCCGACTTGTAGTTTTCAATGAACTGCGATGGTGCTGGTGAGCTCTTGTAGTTCATTGGTTCTTCCCAGACTTCAGAAACTGCCCGTATGGGAGGTACAGGCAGACAGCAGACTGAGAGTCTGCAGAATTAGAAATCAAAGTCTGCGCTAAATGATCCATACAATTTTTAGTAATGATTAGTAAATGCAAATGAAAAAAACAAGTGAAAAGCGATAATTCCCAAAGACTTGGTGTCACAGAAAAACGAAATAAAATGTCCAAACAGTACCACCATCAATGTACCCATGCAAAATCAAAGTCCACAAAATTGATTGAAGTGATGATCCAAAAATCGTGACAGCCACCAGCATGACACTGTCCACCACCATAGATAGTATGAGTACACTTACCAGAAGGTGTGGACCCAAGTACCTTACGGTAATGAGTCACACAGACAGTGATGAGTAAACATCACAAGGGAAACTAGGTCTATCATGTATTTCATAAGGATGGATCTCTTATATCCCCTCAATTCTGGTATGGATGGACTCCAACTTGCACTAGCCGTCTCTCTGAAAATGTGCACATATGTGGAAACACACCAAGCAATTGCACACCGTGTAAAAACATCATAAACAAATTTATTTAAAAAGTACAGAACACTTACAAGAAAGATGTATACAGCGCTGTTAAATATAATCCCAAGTAGCATGCAATGAGCTCAGCTGGCCTGACGTGTTTCGTCAGAAATGATATCCTCATAGGGGTGAATGCCACATCTGATCGTTGCAATATATGAAGTTAAACAAAAAATAAAAAAACATTAGAAATCTGTGAAAGCAGCATCATGTGACGGATGGCAGCCGAGGCACCGGGCACTCGCTCCAAGCCTCGTTTCCGCCGTCAACCACCAAGAATGGACATGCGCCACCAGGGACATTGATCCCAGGCGTACACATCCTCTGTAGAGGACCACCCACCTTCCCAACCACCTCATAGAGGGATCAGGAAGGTAACTATGGCAAGCCAAGCCTCACTATAGGTTCAACCAAGTAAACACACTATGAAGCTATGTGGCTAATAACAAATCATGTAAAGTGGACAGGACACATAAAATTAGCACATCCAGACATAGACATGCATATATAAAGGAAAAACCCCTAAAAAAAATGGAATGGATGGATAAAAAGCCATAACTGGGACAACATAAAACCCAATATAGGGCATAATAATGAAAGTACAGTACCCCAGAAAAAGAAAAAACAGGGTATCGGTACACAATTGGGCATTTGAGAAAAAAAAAAAAAATAAAGATATAGACATATCTAAAAAATAACTAATCTGTCACAATGGTAGGTGAGTAATAAACCTTAAGACCATACCAGGAGGGAGGATTTAGGCAGCCAGGATTCTGGCATTGCAGATCATGGGTGCAATGCTTTACAGGCTGCAGTGTAAAAAAAAAAAGGACCTTTCCCTTTTTTAACCAGCAATATGATTATATATATATATATATATATATATATATATATATATATATATATATATATATATATATATATATATATTGCAAAAGGAACTTATCCTTTAACTAGATTATTTAATCTTTAGATATTTCAATCAACTCTTCCCTGCTCTTTAACCACTTCAGCTTCAGAAGACCCCCCCCCCCCTTCCTGACCAGGCCATTTGTGGCTCTACGCTACTTTAACTGACAATTGTGTGGTCTTGCAATGCTGTACCCAAACAAAACTTGTATAATTTTCACACAAATAGTTTTCTTTTGGTGGTATTTGGTCACCTCTGGGTTTTTTATTATATAAACCAAAAAAGGCCAACAATTTTGGGGAAAAAAAAATATTTTTTTAGTTTCTGCTATAAAACAAATGCCATAAAAAAAATCTAATCTCAATAAATTTTGGCCAAAATGTATTCTGATACATGTCTTTTTGTAAAAATAATACCAATAAGTGTATATTGCTTGGTTTGTGTGAAAGTTATAGCTTCTACAAACGATGGGATACATACTGGATTTTTTTTTCTTTTGAGTATACTAGTAATGGTGATCAGCGACTTATAACGGAACGGCGGCCAGTCTGACTCTAACAGACACTTTGTGGGAACTAACTGCCAGTGACATTATTACAGTGATCAGTGCTAATATGCACTGTCACTGTACTAATGACTCTGAGCAGGAAGGTGTTAACAGGGGCGATCAAAGTGTTAAATATGTGCCTAACAATTGTTTGTGTGTACTGTGTGTTACTGGCCGGGACCCAGTGATCTGCATGTGCTGTGGTGCACAACTGGGCTTGTGCGCCATCCTACTGGAAACGCAGAGTCACGTGTTTATACCCATGATTCTGTGCAGCTGGCCCGCACTGTAGCAGTAAATGTGCAGCGCATGGTTGGCAACTGGTTAATAATAGAATAGAAGGAGCACATCCAGATCAGTGCAACCTCATTAAAATTATTACTCTTGAAGCTTAATTCTAATTTTAGATTTTTCATGGTGTGTTGTTGTTGGTGTTTTGTTTTTTTTTTTTTTTTTTTTAATTCTCCCATTCTGTGTGACTTTTTTTCTAAAGTATAACTACTAATGCCTTAATGCCTCTGTGTTCCAGGCTTCTTGCTATCTGAAACAAGGCAAGTTCAAGCAAGCTGAGACTTTGTACAAAGAAATCTTGACAAGGGCACATGAAAGGGAGTTTGGATCAGTTGACGGTGAGAGTTTGGGTTATAAAAAAAGATTCTAACTAATAAAATTTGTCTAATTTAAACTATATTGAAAAACGTCATCATAGATTTCAGCTGGATTGTTTAAGGTATTTTAAAAATGACACATTGGGGTTTATTTACTAAAGCTGGAGAGTGCAAAATCTGGCTCACTTCTGCAAGCAAACCAATCAGCTTCTAACCTTGACTTGCTTGGCAATAAAACCTGGAAGCTGAAGTTTCTTTGCAGAAGTGAGCCTGATTTTGCGCACTCCACTTTTAGTAAATAAACCCCATTTTTTTTAAAAGTGATGCCAGCAAAGTGAACCTTTCCCTAGCTTTCACATCAGTCTCTATCTCTTCAAGCTGATGTGAGAAATTGCTTGTGTTTATGCTTTTTTTTTTTTTTTTCCTTCCCCTTTTCTCTTCTGCTGCTTGGTTTCCCTGAAGCCAGCGATGACAAAGCCCTGGCTGCCCCCTGGGAAGGCAACTATATCATTGCCTTCAGGAAAACCCTGTACCTTAAAGATCTCCCAGTATTGTCATACTGTACAGATCTTGGGGAAGGGTTTTTTCCCTCCCAACAGCTGCCTGTAGTGTTCTAGTAGAGAGTTGAAGTGCATGACATCATATAGGTAAGTATGATCATTTATTTTTGCCCTTATTGAGGTACACAGGTTTCTAGAATATGGTTGGGGGAAGAAGAGGCAAGCTTTAACCTCTAAATCGAACCGTGGCTCAAGACAAAACTAATAATCAGGTGCCCAAAATCAAAAAAACAAAATACAAGTCTGTGTGGTGTGTGTGTGTGTGTGTATATGTATATGTGTATATATATGTATATATATGTATATATATATAATATATATTTATTCATTAAAAAGTTCATTTATTTCAGTAATTCAATTCAAAAAGTGAAACTCCTATATTTTATATAGATGTGTTACACACATGGGGTGATATAGCTGGTCAGCCGGCGGGAGCATGAAGTGCTCTAGAATTTTCTGGTAGAGGGTTGTGCTGACTTTGGATTTGATAAAACACAGTGGACCAAAACAAGCGGATGACATGGCTCCCCTAATCATCACTCACTGTGGATAGTTCACAATGGACCTCATGCAAGTTGGATTCTGGGCCTCTCCCACTTTTCCTCCAGACTCTGGGACATTGATTTCCAAATGAGATGCAAAATTTTCCACAGTCAGTGATGATTTGGGGAGCCATGTCATCTACTGGTGTTGGTCCACTGTGTTTTATCAAGTCCAAAGTCATCACAAACCTCTACCAGGAAATTCTAGACCACTTCATGGTTCCCTCTGCTGACCAGCTTATTGGAGATGCTGAAATGCAGTGTGCTCCTGACTTCATGTAATCTAATAATGTTGCTTCTGCTGTACTCAAGCAGTGCTCATCAGCCCTGTCTGATTCTTCAGTGTTAGACTACAAAACACCACCTCTGCTCCTCAACTCCATCACATAAGGGAACAGAGTTTTGTAGGCCAGCAGAGAAGAATTGGACAGGGCTATTTGTTTGGGATTTGCAGCCATTTTAAAGAGATAATACACAAGGCACATCTATGCATGTGTTGCAGAGATTTAGATAATGTATATTTTGTATATATATTTGAAAAAAAATCTCTAACATAATATCTAGCAACCTATAGAAATACAGAATGTTTTTATCATGAACACAAATATGCACGTCAGGTACACATGCAAATAAAAGCAATTGTTGCTCCACGCATTTTAGGTGTCACCATGCACGTTGGAGTACTAACTCTAGTGCCATCATTCACTGTTAACTCCAAGATAATGAGCCATTAAAGCCTTTTAAAGAGTTGTCTATGTACATTTTAGGGTATTCTAGTTTCTTACCATTTCTCAGGCTGTATGATTTTAAGGCTTGACATATTTGTTTTCCTATTTACTTGGCACAACCTTATCCTTTTATATTTTACCAACAAATTGGATATTATGTTTGTGCACTAATATTAGCTTGATAGTCTTTCTTACTAAAAGTACATATTTGATAAACTGTAGCACACATATGTGAGATGAAAAAAAAAATGGCCACTACTACCTTTATTTTACAGGGTCCCTGCTTTTCAAAAAATGTGTTTTTTTTTTTTTTTTTTCTTCAGAGTATAGTATGCAAATCTTGCCCTTCTCTTTTTTAGTTTTGTCAGTCTGCCAATCCCACTCTGGCAGTATGTACTTTTTGGTGAATTGGCTTTTGCGCCTCCATTCTGAGGATTTTTCTCTGTATTCTGTGAGGGTGACACTTTTCAAAAGAAGATATAGATGCTGAACAGTTTCCAGATGTAATACATGCAAGCAGTGTAGGAAAACCAGTAAAATTAACAGGCTGTACTTAATTTAAATTTTTATGCTCTTACAGATGAGAACAAACCTATCTGGATGCATGCCGAAGAAAGAGAAAAGTTCAAAGTAAGGTTCGCAGATTGGATGCGAATTGCAATTTTGGTTTTGGGAAAAGATAAAAACTGCTTTTTTTTTTTTTGTTTTTTTTTTTTAACAATGTGCTAATGTTGTAAATCACTTGTTATTGTGAATTTTATTTCCTTACCTATTCCAATTCCTTCTACAGTGGGGAAAATTAATTATTTGATCCCCTACAGATTTTATAAGTTTGCCAATTACAAAGAAATTAGGAGTCTATAATTGTTATAGGTGTATTTTACAAAAATAGAGACAGAATATCAACCAAAAATCCTGAAACACACGATACAAATGTTATAAATTGAGTTGCAGTTCAGTAAGTAAAATAAGTATTTTATCCCCTACCAACCAACAATAATTCTGGCTATATTATGTGCTCATGTGGTACATGGATTTAAGAAGGTGTTCTTAACTCGTTTTGTGTGTAAAAGACTTCTGTCCACAGAATCTTTCTTCCATTTAAACCTCACCATCATGGGCAAGACCAAACAGCTGTCAAAGGAGGTCAGGGACAAGATTTTAGACCTGGAATGGGCTACAAGACCATCAGCAAGAAGCTTGGTGAGGAGGAGACAACTGTTGGAGTGATTTATTCGCAAATGGAAGAAATGCGACATAACGATATATCGATCACTCTTGGTCTGGAGCTCCATGCAAAATTTTGCCTCGTGGAGTAAGAATGATCAATGGATCATGAGAAAAGTAAAAGATCAGGCCAGGACTACACTGGAGGAGCTTGTGAATGATCCCAAGGCAGTTGGGACCACAGTCACCAAACAAACCATTGGTAACACAATACACCGCCATGGATTGAAATCCTACAGCACCCGCAAGGTCTCCCTCCTCAAGAAGGCACATGTACAGGCTCATATAAAAAAAACTCACAAAGAAAAACACTGCATCAAACTCAAATGTGCACATTAATGAGAAAATAAGCAAGCATAAAGTCCATAAGTGAATAAATCCCAACACCAAAACGGAATGCTCTGAGATAAAACTTCTAGATCTTCCACCACGAGTGCTCAGTATGAAGATGGTCACTCACCAGAGCTTTTGACCCCTTTTTACAAGGAGGTCAAGAAACACTTTGGGAACCCCAAATTGGTTCCCCTAATGGCATGAATCCACTCCAGTGGCCACTCAGGAAGGAGCTAGAATGTAAAAAATGACTCCAAAGGAGACACAGATGAAAGTCTCGTAGTGTAGTAATTTTTAATAGAGTAAAAACAGCAGCAATAATAGCAGTTACACTCACATGTGATAGTGCCTGGCCTGGCGCTAGACATTCTAGCTCTTATGGTGGAAGATCTAGAAGTTTTATCTCAGAGCATTCCATTTTGGTGTTGGGATTTATTCACATATGGACTTTATGCTTGCTTAATTTCTCATTAATGTGCACATTTGAGTTTGATGCAGTGTTTTTCTTTGTGACAGTTTTTTTTATATGAACATGTATAGCGCCTTATTCTTTGTTATAATTTCGCACAGTTCCAGTGATTCGTTCACTTTAAAGGGGACAGCTGTTTTTTTGGTACACTTTTTTACATGTACAGGCTCGTCTGAAGTGTGCCAGCGAACATCTAAATGATTCAAGGAATGATTGGGAGAAAGTGCTGTGGTCAGATGAGACCAAAATTTAGTCAAAATTGGCATTAATTGACTCTCTGTGTTTGGGGGAAGAAAAATGCTGACTATGACCCTAAGAGCACCATCCCTACAGTCAAGCACGGAGGTGGAAACAATATGCTTTGGGGCTGTTTCTCTGCTAAAGGTACAGGCCGACTTTGCCGCATTGTGGGGCCAATGGCCGGGCCATGTATTGTAAAATCTTGCATGAGAACATTCTTCCCTCAGCCAGAACACAGCATAGGTCATGGATGGGTCTTCCAGCATGACAATGGCCCAAAACCTACCAACAAGGCAACAGGAGTGGCTCAAGAAGAAGCATGTTAAGGTCATGGAGTGGCCTAGTCAGTCTCCAGATCTTAATCCTATAGAAAATGTATGGAGGGAGCTGAAACTTCCAGTTGCCAAGCGACAGCCAAGAAACCTTAAGGATTTAGGGAAGTTCCTGTAAAGAGTGGATCAAAATCCCTCCTAAGATGTGTGCAAACCTGGTAACCAACTACAAAAAAAGTCTTACCTCTGTTACATAGTTACATACATAGTAGGTGAGGTTGAGAAAAAGACAAGTCCAACCTATGTGTGATTATATGTCAGTATTACATTGTATATCCCTGTATGTTGCGGTCGTTCAGGTGCTTATCTAATAGTTTTTTGAAACTATCGATGCTCCCCCGCTGAGACCACCGCCTGTGGCAGGGAATTCCACATCCTTGCCGCTCTTACAGTAAAGAACCCTCTACGTAGTTTAAGGTTAAACCTGTTGTCTTTTATTTTTAATGAGTGGCCGCTTTCTTGTTAAACTCCCTTCCGCAAAAAAAGTTTTATCCCTATTGTGGGGTCACCTGTACGGTATTTATAAATATGCTTGCCAACAAGGGTTTCTCCTCCAAGTACTAAGCCATGTTTTTCTTGGGGATCAAATACTTTTTTTACTCACTAAGCTGCAACTCCAATTTATCACATTTGTATCATGTTTTTTTTCTTTTTTTGGATTTTTGGTTGATATTCTGTCTCTATAAAATACACCTATGATAGAAAATTATAGACCCTTAATTTCTTTGCAAGTGGACAAACTTACAAAAATCCGCAGGGGATCAAATAATTATTTTCCCCACTGTAGATTAGGGATCCCTTCTAAACATAGACCAAAAAAAATTACATTACACAGTATAAAATATGGGATTTTATTTTTTGAAACATGCCAGTATTTTGTAATTTCTTTACTCTTTTATGTATCTTTTTATTTTAGGGTAAACAGAAGGATGGCACATTCGGAGAGTATGGAGGCTGGTATAAAGCATGTAAAGTTGATAGGTAAGTGAAGGTTATGATGCACTATTTCTTGGTCAGTATTTTCACCTATATGCTGCTCTGGCTGTCAGTTGTAAAAGCTAGAACCTCATCCAAGCCCCTGGCAAAAATGAAAAAGTTCTTCTGAATATATGTAAACCATATATTTCCTGTGTCATTCTTTATTCATATGTATGTGTTACAGCTAATTATTGCAATGTAAAGTTGCTGTTAAAAAATAAAATTCTCTACATACCATCTCCAAATACATAATGTTACATTTATCCTTAGTCCCACAGTGACCACTACCCTAAAAAACCTTGGAGCACTTTACAGACGTCAGGGCAAGTTTGAAGCTGCAGAAACACTAGAGGAGGCGGCGATGAGGTCACGGAAACAGGTAAGTGAGGTATCTGGTGTCCTTTTGTCTAGGTTCTGTAGCTTATTGCTCTTCAGCATATTGCAGTGTTAATCAAGTAGGCCCATTTGATCCATTACCTTTTTATCAGTATTTTAGCAGCCCGTGACTTTATGGCTAAATAGCTTTGAAGCTCTGTAGCAGCCAGTCAGAATTTTTTTTTTTTGTGCAGGCTCCAAGTTACTTACATATTACCGTTGATGGTAAATGAAGCATAAATAGAAGAAGTTGACCATTGCTGATTCCCTGCATAAGGGGCAGGTCAGGCCCCGTAGCATAGGTCTTTTACTAAAGCTACACTTGGAGAAAGCCGATATGTACACATACAGAGAAAACTGATTTGTGATTCTGCACAGCCACCCCCCATGTAAAAGATTGCGATAGGAGGCTCTTGATCCAAGTGTAGATTGATCGCGCAATCAAGATATAAACCATATTAAAGTGTACAACATGGTTTGTTTGGCAGCCCACAGACATAGAGGCCTCTGGAAAGTGCCTTTGATGAATTTCAAAGGGTACAAAAACAAACCAGAGCCCTAGGCCGAATGTTGAGGTAACCAGGAAGAGTTAACCTCAAATGGACAAGCCAAGAGCAGCCAACAGCAGCTTTGCGATCAGCTGCTAGAGCCTGCTTTTTAATAGTGACTTTTTAAGATCATTTATAATTTTTAACCCACTTAAGCCTAAAACCATCTTCATTCCAGCAATTTTAAGACTCAATTAAAGCAACCGTTGAAACCTGTTGGCTATTTACAAAACTTCCATGGTCTTGCATCATTGAATCTGGCACTCCTGAACCCTTTGTGCTCTAGGGAACCAGACAACCAAAGACATTACAAAAAGTTTATATTAGGAAAGATTTGGGTACTTAACACTAGTTTTCATTTTAAAATGCCTTTAACTGTTTGTAATGGATACTTAATAAAAGAAAAAAAAGTGATGGCTAATCTTGTCCACACATTCCCTTCTACTGCATATTCTAGATCTATGATCCAAAACATATTGCTTAGAAATACCTGTGTAGTCTAACCATTGCCCCAAAATAAATATTAAATATGTAGGATCGACAGATCCTGCTCTTGTAGGTTTGTAATACACACAAGGTCTAGCCTTGCCCTCTATTACATGTTCTGATTGGACAAAACTCCAGGTCCCTCATATTTGCCGTCTACTCTGATCCCCACTGACAAAGAATAGAGCTGTCACCTCAGTTAGAAAATCATATGCAGTAAAAGAGAATTGCATGGTCTCTGTTGGAGTATATGGCCATGTGACATTTGTGCTCATTGTCCTGGTGTTGGCATGCCGTGTTCAGTAGTCCATTTATGAAGTGATTTGTGACTGAATCATTGTGTTTCCCTGCTGGCTTACAGAGCTCAGTGTGATGCAGAAATGTGGTGTCTGATTTATTATGTTTATCTGCAACACAAACTTAGGTTTGGGAAACAGGATCACAAGCCTTTGATACAAGCTTGAAAATCCCCTTGGACTTGTTTCAGTCGCTCACGGTGTTAAGATAATAGAGAACGGGCCAAGTTATAGAACCTCTTTTTAGCTTAACCATACTAGAAAGCATTTCCTGAGCTCTGGTCATAACGTGAACCTTAATAATAGGAGAGTCCATCTGTGCCATTAAAGTGTATCTCCAGTTTTGAATACAGTGGGGAAGAACTAGACTTTCAGTGAGGTCCTTACTGTTTTCTGCCCTTTACTACCTGACAATTTTGTCATCTTAACAGGAAGTGAGGAGTAGTCTCCAAGAGGCAGATAAAGAGAAAAAAAATGCGCTCTCAAGGCAAAGTCAAAGGTTGTTTTTGTAAGAAAATCCCTCAGCCTCCCCAACACTCTACCTTCTTGTTGTTCCTCCATCAGCTCCAACATTGTGTAAGCACTGTATTTGATAGTGTTGTAGCTTGCAAAGGGATAATTTCCTCACCTTCTTGTCAAGGGACAGTGTTTTGGCTTGGTACTTTGAGGCTAGGCATGAGTACTGCATCCTGGGGGGAGGTCGCATGTGCCTCCATCTCCACCTCCAAGTACCAGGTATTTACCAAAGCTCCAAAAAAAAAGGGCCAGTGGGGGGAGGGCTTTTATACAGAATTCAGGGCAAGTAGGGTGGGAGACAGCTCCATGTAAAGTTATGGTGATCTACTGCGTAGGTTGTGATATGATGGCCACTATCAACTTCATGGTGGAGATTTGTAGCCTCTATAAATCTCCCCTATTATCTTTGTCAATTTGTAGTTGGACATCCTTTTGTTGCAGGCTTCAGAGATGCACTAAAATGGGGCTAGTGCCTTTTTACGTTCTGTTTTACCTCCTACGTGCCTTATACCTTTACCTAAACAAGGCCCTTTTCTGTATCATCACACGAGTTCTGGTGGCAGCTTTGTGGAACGTTTCATGTTATGATTATGTCAAGGTATCGGAGTCTGTTACATATCTCTGTCCCTGGAAAGGAAACCAGAATCCGCTTTTGAGGTCTTCCTTTCCAGGCCTTGACCTTTTACAGTCACTGTGTGTTCTTCTAACATAAATCTCAGGGAATTTCTCCCTTTACTTGTAACACAAGGGTCCTGTCTCACAGGGACTAGACAATGTCCACAAGCAGCGAGTGGCTGAAGTGTTAAATGACCCAGAAAGCATTGAGAAGAGGAGAAGCCGGGAAAGCCTCGACGTGGTAAAGTACGAGAGCGGTCCAGACGGAGGGGAGGAAGTGAGTATGAGCGTAGAGTGGAACGGGGTAAGTGCAGTACACAGTGTGCCCAAATAATGGACAATCTTGCTTTATAACCAATCTAAAACACATTAACGTGATCCGCATGCTGGTATAATCCTATTCTGTAATAACAGCAATAATATACAGCAAACTTCCTACCTGATATGCTGATATTTCTATAATCTTTCATCTGGCCTCTTTCCCTTGTCTTATGATGCTGATTGAATGTCCTGTTTTATTGGTTTTGTGGTTTTTTTTTTTTTTTTCTTTCTTTCTGTAGTGTAGATAGTAGTAATATGACAGCAGTTTGCTACAGAATGCTGGACTTTGCACCCAAAGTTAATTTTCTTTTTTTAAAGCCCAAATGAACTCTGGTATATGACCAAATGCCAAGAGCTTCCTGGCATAATATAATGGTATCCAGAATCATAGTAACCCCAGGTTCCTGCTAATGCTGCTGCATAATCCTGTGTTTTGCATGTGTTTTTATGTGCTTTAATGTGGTGGATTGCTTTTTTGTGTGTTTTGTTTTTTTGCTTTTTTTCTTGGAGGAGGAGAATGGATTTTATACACAAAACTGACAAGAATGCACTAAAAACACATGTACATGCATTTTACATGTGCTCTGTGTGCTCCTATTCTTCTATTAAAGTCACACAATGCTACACCAAAAGAAGCACCTGCGCCTTTTCAAAAAATCATCCTGCACCATGTTGCATTGATGTGAATTGGCACCATAGAGAATATTGGGATTTCCATTGTCATGCATGGCAGCGCAATGGCAGACGTAGGAGGAATCGAATTAGTGTGCACAGGGCCTAAAATAGCCTTTCCCATGCTATCATGCTACAGAGTAGGACCTTTACTTTCTGCATGGAAGCAGTAGCACCTCTGCAGCAGTTTGACATGCCCTCTGTGTGTTAAGGCTTGTTATCTCCAGTCATCAAAGCTCATGTCTCCAGCTGATTGAAGAACTCCAATTTTCAGTGGGTAGGTTAGACCGCTGCAGAGAGGCTGCTGCTTCAAAACCAAACATGACAGTTCTATTTCGCAGCATGATGGCAGGGTCAGGCTGTTTTACTATGGCTGTGGCTGCATTACTAGCTAAACTAGAAGACTCTGGTCACATGCCATTATAGTGCACCTGAACCCTGTTGACAGTTTTATACTTGTGTTCAATTGGGCTTTAAGTAAGCTGAAATTGAAATTTCTGTATTTTGCTCATCATTGCTGTTCTTGATGCTTCTGCATAATGGAAGTCTGAGTAGCTTTCTAGTAATTGGAAATAAAACTGTAAATTGATAGGTTAGTTATTTGTAATGTTTAGTGCTATTGTCTGTGTGGTATTTGACTTCTAATCCTGCTAGTTGTTTGTTTGATCTTCACACCGTCAGGTTTCTCCCCAAATTAATATTCCATTCTATCTAGAGGATGGTAAGCAAACCTTGCTTGCAAAATTTTATTTTGTATAGGAGTTTTTTTTTTTTTTTTTTAAGTCAAGTCTTCTAAAAAAGTAGGCCATGTGGTCCTTTTAGATCAGTGGTTCTCAAGCTTTTTGAGACCAGGGTCTGGTAAATTCTTCCAAAAACCCCTTCCATGCCATGTAGCAAAAAATAAAATTAAATGAAAAGTATGGGAATTCAAAATATGTATTTAAATGCTGCATGACTCTGAATGTGGCTGGGTGTCACTGTGGGGAAGGGGGTGATGGGGGTTTTGTAGTAGTTGGGGGGGGTCTCTGCTGCAGACTTTGTTGCCCTGTTGGGGATGAGGTTTCTTAGGGGGCACTATGGAGGGCTGGGGTGGGGGGGGGGGGGGGGGGTACAACACTGTGCAGACTGAGAGTTCTTGCAAAACCTGGGGTTATATTTACACTTTTGAGGGACAAAACATACTTGACATGCATCTAAAGCCTAGTACTCACTTATCAGTAGTTGGCTGAAAGTGCTGATCAGATGCTGATCGGCAGACCTTTTTCGGTCATGCCCCTTGGACAGAAGCTGCACCAGCTGCCATACACACAGGCCAGTTGTCAGTCGTTTTCTATTGAATTGGCGGATACCACCCAATATGCGGCCCATGTGTACAGAGCGTAAAGCTGAAGACTTTTTTTTTTATTTGTTTTTAAGTTTTGGATAGTAGTGAGGGGTAAAGATGGGCTCGGGTGTGTTCAGGATCCTAGTCCCAACCAACCTGCCCAATCCCGACAGGAAGCCGACACTGCACACCGCTAATCACAGGGAGTAAGACAGTTCCCGATCTGTGCAGCGGGAAATGTCTTGCTGCCTGTGATTAGCGGTATGCAGTGTTGGCTTCCTGGTGAGATGGATCGGGTAGGTGGGTTGGAACTAGGATCCCAAACACGCACCAGCCCATTCCTAGTGCAAGGTTATAGAACCGCCTCCAAAAAGGGTTAATAAAAATGTGTTTCATTTACCCTCTCTTTTTAATTAATCCCCTGTGCTGTTTTCTTTACAATGGGACAATCAATCAGCATATATTCCACCTTCATGCAATTTCCTGTAATCAATACCATGAAGATAAAAAGCATGGGATACTGCCTAATCTGATCTGCTGATTTATACTGTGTACTGTACTCTTCCCTTCATTTCTTCTGTACTTCTGCATGTTGTGCTGTTTTCAGCTTGTTACTGTTGAGTTAATATTTTGTTATTGAACACGAAGTAAAGAATTTACAGTATTTCTAGGTCTCTGAATTGGGCCCCTATGCTATTTGGTTTTGGATGGACGGTAACAAAGTAACCAGGCTGGCAATAATATATTTTACCTCTGCAGTCTGACACACCAAAGTAAAATTAATTGCCAGTGTGGATGATCTGGCCATAAGTAAAACATTGTACATTCCCCAATGGATACGGAACATAATGCTTGTTTATTAAGGGATGTTGTTATAAGAGTTTTTCGGAGTCCTGGAAGAAAGTGTGAGGTGCCTACATTTACGTAGAAGCTATGAATTACAAACTGTTATTTTCCAATAGGTTTGCTTCAAGTGGGGCATGAGTGCTCAATATTTATCCTCCATAGAGAACTCATGCCAGCCTACATAAGACAAGGAGGACAGATAAATAGAGTGGACTAGCTGCTTTGTGAATTTGACTACATGTTGACAGAAGCTTTGCGTAAGCTTTCCTTTATTTAAGGTGCTTACAGACTTAAGAGAACATTCATTCAGTCACAGCCAAAGGTCTGTCCACACCTATATGAGCTTACTGGATATCCGAAGTCCAAGCCCATGAGCATTAAAGTCTAAGTTTGCTGAAGGAAAAACAAAAAAAAACAGACTCTGCACAAGGGACCTTACTTACAATATCGGTACCATGTGGCCCTTGTTCTGCTGTCTCCTCCTTTAGTAGAAAGGAATAAATGACAGGAGCGCTTCTGCTAGAAGGGTTTTCAGGGCGCTGTACACAATGGTTAAAAACACTTACAGAATGTAGTAGTAAATCAGGTTCATCAATGAGTTGGGTGTTCCTGGCATGTTATTCCATGTCTCTGTGCCAGCCAGCAGCTGCAGAAACGGAAGGTCCATGGGAGCAAGATGGCTGCCGCTTCTGAGCATGCTCCAAAATGCATCACCCCATGAAATAACAGCGTCTTGAGGACCCTTGCACTCCTACATTAAAAACGCTGTATTACTGCACTTAGAAGCACCTTTCTTTGTACATCTTTTCTTTAGTGGAAATCCCCCCCACACACGCGCACACGCACATACGCGCACACACACACGCACACACATGCGCACGCACATGCGCACGCACACGCACATGCGCACGCACGCACACACACGCGCACGCACACACACACACGCACACACACGCGCACACACACGCGCACACACGCACACACACGCGCACACACGCACACACACGCACACACACGCACACACACACACGCAGTCATAATCTTTTGTAGTGGGGGGTTAATAGAGCCAATGGAGTTGTGACAGGCGCTTATCAAGAGTGCCCAACTATGGCAGCCCTTTTTGCCCAACTCCTCCTTTCAAAGAAGCCATAACTGCAGCTTCTATGAATGAAACGTGATCTATGAATGGAGGAGGCGGACCTTTCAATCATCCACTTATTTTCCATTAATCACGTTTCATCCATAGAACCTGTAGTTATGGCTTCTGTGAATAAAGGAGGTGGGCAAAAAGGGTGTGCATTCTTTGTCACAACTCTACCGGCTCAGGAATTGGGAGGATTTCTACTAAAGGAGAAGACCGTAGCACAAAGGGAACATGGCATCAATCGTAAATAATGACCCTTTTACTTTTTTTTTTTTTTTAAGTTAACGTAGGCTTAAATATGGGGATGGCTCACAGCTTCCGCTCTTCTGGGAAGGCTTTCTGAAAGATTTTGGATTGTCTCTGGTAATATGTGCCAATTTCAAAAAAAAAAAAATAGCATTTCCAATTTATCCCAAAGATGTTCAGTACAGTGGAGATCAGGGTTCTGTGCAGGCCACTTGTGTTCCTCCACTTATCAAACCATATTTTTAATGGAGTTGGCTTTGTGCATGGGACACCGTCATGCTGGAACACTAAAGGGTCTTCCTTGAACTGTTGTCCAACATGTATTTGTGTGGCGTAGCATTAATAGTACCCTTCACTGGAAACACTTGACTGCATTAATTTGCAAGGGGTGGTTCACATGCTTTTAGCCTTATGAGTTAGATGTGAAGGCCAGTGTTCAGAATTTTGCCCACATAGTTTTATGTAGGCCTTTCTTTTTGCTGAGGCTGATTGGTTGAAAATCAGTTGAATACATAGAATGCATTAGAAGATACCAGGGTAATGAATCTGACATGTACAAGCATACAGACTACATGGAAATGGTGAAGGAGATTAGTAGATGAACTTCCATGCAGTGAATCTACAAGACAAGCATCTAAAGGTAGATAGTTTTGCCAGCCTGGTTTCCCTATTACCCTTCCATCAAAACTAAGGTTTTTGTGATTTGTTTTAAACCAAAGCAGAAGTAGTGATTCCTAAAGCAATGTCCTGTAGTTTTAGAACCCAAGGCTAGAGAATTATTAAAAAAAAAAAAATACACTGTAGAAATGAAAGTTATTTATGTTCATTGCAATTATTAACTGGTTTTGTAATACATGCATCATTTTACATTGTCATTTTGTCATATGGGGAAACTACCACATTCCATATACTTGTGTTTTAATGTGACATCCCACATTCATAGTACATTTATGCATGACATTGCCTGCTTATGTTTGTTACCCTTTTATTGTTTTTATCCGCCTCCAAAAAGTGACTTCACATGGCTAATGCGATTGCCTCATGCTAAAGCTCATAATTATTTTTGGTAAATCATCATGGAGCACCTGATACAGATAGTAACAGGAGATGAGTGAACTTTTTATACGATGTGAGATGGTGCCACAGCACCCTAGTTTACACAACACCTGATATTCCAAGTGATTGGGTATGGGTGGTACATTGTATTTTAAAAAATGTTTTTAAAGTTTGATCCACCTTCAGTCCTTGGAATTACATTGCAGGCTTGTAGAGTTGTAAAACTACAGTTAGAGGCTCAGCAAGCATGCGGGTCTCCTGGTACAATGATGAGCCTGTGCCAGGTAGGGTGGTCACCCATGGCTTTGTTTGCAAGCCATGCATCCATTTCAGCATTAATTGTATCGATGGGGCGGGGTTGAAGCCAAGTAGGTATTCCCAGGAGGTAATAACAGTCTGGCTATTGGAAAGAGTAATTTATTACTTAAATGCCCCAACTTGCCTAAAAATGCCTGTCCAAGAATATATTTAAGTAAAGCGTATATGCGCATTCACCAAAGGGCTTTTTCTCTTTTGAAGTGTAACTTTTGTCAGAAAATTAAATCCTGCTAGATCACTTGAGGCTGGTCCCTTTTGCAGGTAGAGCTATGAAAAACATTAAAAATAAGTGCCTATACTGTTTAAAATCCAGTAATACACTGCCTCACTCTGCTCTGCACATTCTCAGTTGCTCTCTATTTTTAGGCACTGCTGAATTTGTAGAGGCTGATCTGCTGACTACCTTAAAGCAGAATTAAACCCTCCTATCCTTTTTACAGCCAAGGAAGTTGCTTCTGTGTGATCTGCAACTCCCATGGTGCTGCACATCAGTTATGACTGCAGTCATTTGATGGTTTATCCGTTTGGCTGAGGACACCAGAAAATTTCACAGTTGGCAAACTCTGCATTCTAGGATTGTAATTTTTTTTTTAAATCAATGAGTTTAGTTCTGCTTTATGATATACTGCTGTTCAGGGGCACTCTGTGCTTCAGCAAAACGGCAGCCTCCAGCAAGAAGATACAGGAGCAATGCTGGAGGCAGTTTACAGCACACACTAGTTTTGGTAGCATATTTATTCATGTGGAATGTATGTTCCTTGTTAAAGAATCAAGTTATGGGTAAAGTTCTGCTTTAAAGATATTGGTGTCTGTACTGAAGGACACTTTATCTGAGCAGTGGATCCACCTATAGTAGACGATACTGTGTCTGATGTCCGCAAATTGTCCATAAGTATGGGCACATGTCTAGCATAGCATCATTTCCCTAGCAGGTGCAGTGCGGGAATGCTTCCAAAATCACACATTTTCCCACACCACACAAACCGTGCTGTGTTTTGCAGATGCATTTGGGTGCCATTGATTCTTATTGGCATTCCCATGCATCTAGCAAATGCATGTGCTTTTGTGCCTGCCAAATTAAAAAAAAATCACACAGTACTATGCGTTTTGGCACAGCATGATTTTAAAAATAGTGCAGCCACCTTTTTTTTTTTTATTTTTTTACATAGGGCAGTCCATTGAAATTATTAGGCTGTCCTAAAACACGTTACACATGGACACACAAAACGTGCTTGCTCGGACGCACCTACTGGTGTGATCAAGCCCTAGAAGTTGACTTCTTAGCCCATACCGCACTCTCTAGAAAGGATCTGTGCAGCTTGTGTCTGACCAAGAGTGGGGGAACCTACCTATGTCTGGCCAGTTTTTCTCCCATTCTCTGGTATCAAATTTGTTGGTTCCTAGGACTTTCCTGGAAGAAAGTGCATAAAATTGGGCTTTAGCAATGAGATGTAATTTTATTACTAATTAAATTTGCGAATGTCTGTATCTTTTTTTATTAGTTTAAAGAGGTTCTCCATGCAGAAAGTTTTATTTGATCAATGATTTATTGCAAGACTGGGTGCTAGAGACCTTGCTGCCCACGGCCAGCTTAAATCTGCACTTTAAACCCCCCAACCCCCCCCCCAGGCAAGGACACTGATGTGAGCTATCTGCAGTGCTGGGCATGCTGCTACCACCAGAGGCGACCCTATGTTGTAACTAGAGACACACTGATCATTCTATTACAGCAGAGGCATCTGTCAGATCGTCTGTAATGCTGTGTACACACGACCGGATTTTTCGACGGACTGAACCCCGAAGGACTTTTCAAAGGAGTTTCAACGGAGTTCCAATGAAACTAACTTGCCTACACACCATCACACCAAAGTCCAACTGATTTGAACGTGATGACGTACAACCGGACTAGAATAAGGAAGTTCAAAGCCACTAGCCAATAGCTGCCCTTGCATCGTTTTCGGTCGGTCGGACTAGCATACAGGCGAACAGATTTTTCGATAGGCGTCGAGTCCGTCGGAAAGATTTGAAACATGTTCTATTTCTAAAGTCCGTCAGATTTTTGGACAGAAAAGGTCCGATGAAGCCCACACACGATCAAATTGTCCGACGGATTTGCTCCGTTGGACCTTTGATGCCGAAAAGTCCGGTCATGTGTACGCGTCATTATGGAATGTCACCTGTTTTACAATGTTCACATTTTGAAATCTTTCACTGTCAATCAAGTGCGTTTTTTTTTTTTTTTTGTCTGAGAGTACTAATTGGGGATTTCGAAAATGAAGAACTACTTCTATATATTAGCTTCTTCTGAATACAAGAAAGTGGTGTTTAATATTTAGCTGTGTGTGGAGAACCTCTTCATTTTTTTTTTCATGAATTTATAGCATGCCATGTTGCTTGATTGAAATGCCCCAATCTGCATGTCTTTTATGTTTCCCAGTGATCACTTTCATTTTAAATCTGCATGGGGTGTGTGAACCCTCCAGCCTGTAAAGACATTCTTATGTTATGGGTGAAAGAATAGAGTCTGATTGAACACTCCAGCCTTGGATCCACCAGATCCATCAGCTTTGATTGTTGTAATGGTCACACTGTACTACTTTTCTGCTTATTTAGCACAATTATTTTGCTTACTTTATTACTGCTTTTCACTGTATTGGCAATTTATGGGGATTAAATGGTAGACACAGAGGCGAGTAAACCTCCTTCTCTAAATAAAACTATTATACACCAATAAAAAAATCTTTGAAGACCTCAGACACATGGAGGTAAATACAGTAAAACAGTGCAGAGAACAAAGCATGGTGTGCAAAGTGCAGCACCCCATAGCAGACAATTGTAATCTACCTGTACTGGTTTGATTTCAGTTAAAGCTAAACTCCAGGCAAATGAATGCACATTTAGAATCCATGCTTGCCAAAGAATTATGTTCAGCCAGTATTTTGTGATCAGGGCACTTTTGCTAGGCAGCCTAGTCATGTTCTGGACCTTGCTGCAGACTCCACAGCCATTAGGCAGCACAACCATGGTCTAAAATCTTCCCAAGCCTGGGACTGGACAATGAAGCAGCTGCTTATTGTTAAAATTAATGTTGCTAAACCCAGGACCCTGCATTCACTATATCTGGTCTCCCACAGAAATGCAATTATTTTAGTAACTTAATACTAACTACCTTTTCTCATCAGCAGTATATAGCGGTCTTGTGATTTCTATCAAAGTCCGGTCAAGCACTGGTTAAAGCTTGTAGGAGGAGTTTTCATTCTCCTCTGACTGCCCTATGAGGCTGCAGGACCCCTGACCTCTGTCTGGACAGTGCTGATTGGTCCTGTGCTAAACACATGCACCCTCCCAAAAAAAAAAAAAAAACTCTAGCAACACACCAAACTGAGCATGTGCAGAGTACCTCCAAGGCTCTGTTCTATCAGATGGATTGTGCACAGGGAAAGTAGGTGCGGATCAGAGGAGACAGGATCAAACAACCTTTTTTAGGTTCCATAGTGAGTATAACAAGAATGCTTTACTGCATGTACGAACTGATTTTACTGTTGTGGGTTTAGTAACACTTTAACACCCCACTAACCCCCTTTTGTAAAACTGTTCCCCGTAAGCAATAGAGCCCTTATTGTCTAATAGTGCTGACCCTTCCTTGTCCAGTTTATCACTAAGAAGGGCCTTACCCAGAGGTAGATTTAGGTATTTATGATAGTTTTACATAAAAATCACTCTACATTTATTTTTTTTAAATGCACAAAATTTAGGTAATTTTACATCTGCCTGGAGTTCTGCTTTAAATGAATGCTGATTACGGGTGTGATTACTGCACTTCTCACGGTTTTATAGAGCTGTGGTAGCTGGCAAAGAATTCTTCAGTTTGATCTGCACTACTGCTGGACGTCTGGGTGGAACCTTGATGCTGCTGGTGTAGCTGAAGGTGCTCAGCCTTTATTGGTTGTATTCAGCATCAGTTCCATGTTTGCCAGAAAATGATCCAATGTGATCTAAGCTATCGAAACCTTCTTGGATCAGCTTTACATAAGAGGATCTGATCATGACATGCATGTTTGTTGTTCTAGTGACTATCATCTTCACAGTTACATATAGTTACATAGTAGGTGAGGTTGAAAAAAAGACACAAGTCCATCAAGTCCAACCTATGTGTGTGATTATATGTCAGTATTACATTGTATATCTTCATATGTTTAGTTTTGAGAACTACATGCTCACCTCACACTGATATCCTGTCCTAAATGTGTCCTGTTCGTGTTGAAAGACCAGTTAAAACAGTCTGGACGGTACAAGTATTTGAAATTATAGTGACTTGACTCGTATCAAAGAGCCAATAACCATTATTCGAACCATAGTTGCCAAACTGAAATCATTGAACACAAGAAGAGACCGTGCTGGTTAATGGGCTTTTCACCAGTAACATTAGTCTTCACATCAGCGTGCTATGGCTGCTGATGTATGTCTGGAATAATCAACTGGTCCTACATCCTAGGAGACATGATATTATACAATATACCTTCTTTATAATTCGGTTTTCTAGCATGCTATTGGGCATGGTTGTATATAATATATACATATTTACGCACAATGCCCATTAAAGAGGGTACCATGACTGTAATAACTGTTTTTTCTCCTTTTTCATTCCTTTTGTTTTCTTGCCAAACTTTAAATCCATTCCTCTGTTTAAAACAGAAGTAGTAGCAAATGTGTAGGTTCTAGTTGTAAATTAGTGCAAATCCCTACTGCCTGGACAGAAGTTAAAGCTTTATTTTTACATGATTTTTCTTAAATTTGATCTTGTGTCTGTCTTTAGTTTATGAAAACTGGAAAAAAAGTGAAGCAATTGCCCATTACAGCTAATCATTTTCACACAGAGAATTAAATGTGACACATGGGTAGCAATTTCCTATTAGATTTTTTTTTTTACATAACTTGGCCCCCTAGTTTAAGTGGAACTGTGGCCATGTTATGGACATTCAAATTTTCAAACAGCAGTAAATGGACTTTAACACAAGCCCATGCTGATCTTTTCGGCTTTAAAAAAAAAAAAAAGAAAAAAAACAACCTTTAGGCTGGGTTCACATGTGCTGCATGGGGTCCGATGCGTCCTTGTTTACCAATTCAGGTGCGAATTAGGTCCGAATTTTTGCCTGAATTTGCACCTGAATTGGAACCAAAGATGCACAGGACCCTTTTTAAATGTGGACCGCGGTCGCCCTGGAGCTGTGTTAACCGGCTCAATCGATAGCCAGTCACACGCTCCTGTCATGCGAATTGGATGCGAAGAAACCCACATCCAATTTGCATATGTGTGAACCAAGCCTTAAAGTTCACAACAGGGGCACTAATATCTCTCTCCTCTTCTTCCCACTCTTCCTCTGGCTGCAGAGACTTGCCAGTTTTCTAATGTAAACAAACCGCATGTGATTTAAACTGTAACTGGGCTTCTGATTCTACATTGTGATCTTTGAGAATGAATTGCTACAGTCTCTGCATCTAAAAATGTTAGCGAGGGCTTATTTCTAAGGTCATTTATTGCCTGTCAATAATATGTAAATTATTGAATGCCCATATCTGGTCCACAGATGCAATTTTGGGACAACCTGTCCTGAAAGCATTTTGAGAGCTGTCATAGCCAGGGGTTGCTAGTTTCCTGGGCTGTCATCCTCCAACTAAAGTTGGCAACTCGTGTGAATTTTTGATCTGCATTTGAAGGTCATGGGTCATTGACTCATGAAGTGTGACTCATGAAGAGCAGCTGGAGGATGATCGCCCAGGAGCTTCCAGGTTCTCAATCAAGTCTGCATTGCCCACTTCCAAGTCTTCACAATGCATTTAACACGTGACCTAGAAATACTGTTTCTGAGCTTGTCTGTAAGGTAAATCCACTAATGCAGTCTCCAGTGCATTCATGGAGATGTCTTTTTTTTGTTTTTCATTTCCTTTCCACAGGCCTAGATGCCTTGTGTGACTCTAACTCTCCTGCATGACGGATGCGCTCCATCTCAAGCTTTAACCTCTCTCTCCAGTACTGACCGATGTGTTCTTGCACCTCTTTGTAGGATTTCCATCTGAGCTGTCATACACACTTCCTTTGTAAATTTCCCATTCTCAACGAAAGAGCTGACACTTCTTCTTCTTCCTACACTACTTTTTCCCTCCCCTTCTCAACACTGTACATGTGTAGCTTTGTCCAGCTGTTATCTAGCTTTGAAGATCTGTAATCCAGTCATACAGCGATGTGTTATTCCAGTGTATTCAGTCCCTAGGAAAGCACTTCTAAGCTAGTTGCTCTTTTACTGAAGGTAATTTAATATCTCGAGGTCTGTTAGTGGCATGTCAAGGACCTCTGCACAGAAACTGTACGCTGTAGAAATAAAAGCATGTACTGCAAAAGCTTGATAATACTGTCAGTGGAGACCCTTTGTGTGGTTACCATCAACTGTGGATGTTAATGGATCTCCTGAAATGAGTATTAATTGGATTTAGAGCTATTTCAGTCTTAGTGTGACTTTTTTGGCAGTTGTGCTTCTTCTACTAATCCTCGAAGTGTATGGTGATTTGTGTACATGTCTTTCTAACTTCTAATAAACTCTCCAACTGACCCCAGCCTGTGTCTCTCGTCTTCTGGCTTGTCTCCTCCATAATTCTTTCTTAAAAACATGAAACTTAAAAGGCATGTTTGGTCTATCAATGACTTTTGTGAATGGGCTTCTAACAATACTAAAACAAAGTATAAACAGGTTATGGTGAGGTGGGCTAAAAGGAACCAAAAAGCCCTCCACTGAACCAATGCGGAGCCCAATAGAACCACCTAAGAAAAGAAGGTATTTATATGTCTCATGACAAATACCAAAAATAAGGAGACTATTCCCCACTAGTTGTCGCACACATTTCAGAAAACAGGAATAATACTCTTATTTCTGCGATTTGTGATGGAATAGGACGTGTAAATACCTTCTGTTCTAAGAAAAGACAATTGTGCTTCAAAGATGTTAGGTTTTTTTGGTGCTTGTCAGAACAATACGGTTCCCAGAGACAATTTGCTGGGTGCACCATACTTTTAAATTGTAAAGCTGGCCAAGTCTGAAAGGTGCTAATTGTTTTTAAATGGCCTGACTCTTAAAAAATGTCTCTTTGCTACTCTTTCATTTCTATTGTGGGAGTGCTCCAACGTTTGGAAATTGTACCTCTGCATCTCTAAAGTGTATGTAAAATCACTAATTTTTTTGTTGTTTTAAGTTTCACATAGAATAAGAAACCGTTCCTGTTTGTTTTTTCTTAATGGCTGTCTCTAGTCAGGGAAATTTCCCTTTACTTCCAGGCCAAGAGGCAAATTGGGAAGTAAGTGAGAGTCTCTCCAAAGCAAGGGGAATTTCCCCTTTTAGGTGTCACCAAAACAAGTTTACCCTTGGTCACTGGTACCAATAGAAAGGGTGAATCCAGTGGGAACACAGACAGCAATAAAATCCTGTTGGAGATTCAAGCCCTTCCATATTCAGTACTAAACTTTAAAAAAATAAATACAACTTTCAGCTTTTACATACACTTTAAGCCCAACTCCAGTAGTTATGGAAAAGGTGGTGAAGTTACGAGAGTTCTTGAAAAAGTTTCTGCACTTTTTGTTTTTACCTCCAAATATAAAAAAGTTCTGAAACTCTTTGAAGACCCTTTGTATAATCTCTCTCCCGTTTTAAATGCCGCTTGTAAGTTCCAGTTGTTTTCTTTCACTATACGGTTTTGGTGACGTGTTTGTGAGGGTATAATCGGAGCATGATGTCAAGTCCTCCCACACAACAATAAATAACTGACAAATACACTTTTTTTTTTCAAATGTTTAAAATTTAAAAAGACTGAAGAACAAAAGATAATATCTTAAACATTTGCTGCCATTTGTGTTGTCCATTTCCCAGAGTATAATTTTAAATTTCCATCTCCAAGTGAGACGGTCTTGATTGCACCAAAATGATTCATATAACATAGCAAACTCCTGTGCACAACTCCATTAACATAATTTACAAGAGAAGAACCTCGAAGAGCAAAAAGTAAAATGTGTACCTGTGATAAAATTGCACAAATACGCACCTTACAATGCTTACCTATATATGTCTGTCTTGTACTAACTGCTCTGTTTTTTTTAGACTTATTTGCTTTGTGTGTGACTACCAACACTATAAATGGTGTTCGTTCTTCCGCTTATTTTTGCTTTTGGCATTCTGGTATGCTGTAGGATTGTGATGCAGTGTTTTTTTTTTGTTTTGTTTTTTTGTAACTTTTACTAGCACAGACTAGCCAATGTGCAGAATACATTGCCCATATCATCTTAATGGGTCATGAACCCACAGGAGTCGTCTTGGGAGTTCTTCATTGAATGTTGGTGACTACTGTAGCAATTAAGAGCATATCTGACCACAAAATGCTTGTTCTTGTATTTAAAAGGCAGGCAACCTTTACTCTTTCAAAAACCATTTCTGCTTCTCTCCTTTTTAGATTTTTTTTAAAACGTACCAAACCTACACGTTTAGGCTGTTATGAGAGTGTGTCATAATTGGTTGTAAATTTCTAACATTCAAACATCGATTACATCTGAATGATCTCGCTGGGAACAAGTACTAATATACATGTCTGGGTAAAACACTTTGCTGAGCAAAGCCCATGTGTCATCGAATACTGATTTATGGGAACTCTGTACTGACCATTATATGTAGGCAGCCATTGCAAACTTATTTTGAAAAGCCACCTTCTTGGTTTTTCTTTAGCTTCAATTCTTTGGAAGTCCCTGAGACAAAGCCTGCAGAACACGCGTCCCTACTTCACTGTGACTTCTCTTCCTACATACTTGTTCTGGATCACTGACTTAGTATTGAAGCCACACACAGCCAGGAAAATAGTATTTTCAGGTTATCAGCTGTGGCAGGCTCCACATTACTCCCAGGACAGGTTCCCGTATAATTTCATAGGTAATGAGGCTGAACTTTTGCAAATGTATAAATCTAATCAAGCCAAACTAAATAACGGCTTCTACTTATGTAAAAATTAGGTTGATTTACTAAAGGTGCAAGGCATAATTACTTACAAATTGAATTTTCACCTATATTAAAAAATAACTTTGCAAAGAATGCTCATTCATGTGCAATGAGGAAAATAATAAAAATGGATTTGTGCCTGCACATGATTGAATGAGGCGTAGCATCACCTATTTTACTAAGTTAAATTGACTTTGCGAAATGGACGTATTTAGTACCTTTTAATGTAAATCAACTCAAAGTATTAACACTTGTGCATGAATCCCAAAATCCTGTAGGTAATGCATCCAAAAAAATTACAGCCGGTGCATTGTTTAACTGTTTAGCATCTCCATGTTATCGGTGAAAGCACATTCTCAATGGCTGTTTAAATGTACCTCTTGATTCTCCAATTGGATGACAGGGTTTTGGAATTCTGCATGGGTTTGTCTATACCTTTTTGGATCTCTGCACAATGGCTTCAAGAATATGGTAGTATGGGCTGATGCAAGCCTAAACTTGCCAGCCCCATTGTGGAGGGTTTTGTGCTAAACAGTGTGTGGGTTTACTTGGGTATATGGCGTGCAGATTTTTCTAGAGCCTTTTGAGAACAGCTCCAGTAGTATCTCTATTTATATCAGTGCAATGCAGCTACAGTATTGAAAACCCATAGAGATCACTTGGTGGCTGGAGCTGCTAAAAAAAAATTTCCCTCCCTCTGAAAACAGTTACCTGGCTGTTCTTCCTCTACCTTCATAACTGTGAGTCGCTGGCCTAGAACAAGTAGATAATGAAAAAGAGTCTGAAGTCCTTACCTGCATTCTTGGTGGGAGTATGGAAGCAAGATGTTGGCATGGCAGCCAAGAAACTGGCATTTTCAGAGAAAATGGCCAACAATGGTAATCTCCATGCTTCCCTCATGACATTTATTCTAATATCATCTGATTGTCAGGTGTCTGGAATGGGATTGGGGGGGGGTTAATGCTGGTTAACACAAGTCCCTGCATAAATGGGTTTATCTTTTGGGATTGTAGACCTCTTTTAAAGGTGTAAGCACTGAGCAGATAACATTAATCCCAGCCTCACTGATCTACAAGATGCACATTTTAGGTTAGAAAAATATTTAATTTTGTCTAAACATAGGCTAAAGCTATAAGGGTCTCAACAACATGGTATATGGATGTGGTATGTTTTCAATCCATTGATCATTGACAATGGCATTTTTTGGGTGTATTATAATCCTATTGAGATGATGCGATTGAAAATAAGACATCCACCCAAAGCCATTGGTTTTATTTTGGGTGGAGTGGTAGGCTGAATTTAATCTGATGCTGGTTATTGAAGCCACAATGTCAAACCCATGAATTTCCTTTGTCTTTCGTCCTCTGGTGCACTATTTGGAATTTCGATGTTAAACTCATTAAAGTGGACCTGTACTCCAAATGCTGACATAAAGCTACATTATTAACGGCTTTTCTTGGGTGGACAAATAAGGCGTAATACAAGCACTGAAACGTCTACCTTTCCTGAAGCACATGCCTCTGCACCGGGCCGCTTCCAATGCTGGCCAGATCTGTGAAGACCTAGTCACTTTTCCAGGTTATTTCTGGTGAAAGATCAGCCAGTGTGAATTCTTTACCAACTTTTTGTTTTATAAAGGTAATTATATTAAGGCTGCAGTCACACCTGACCATTTTGTAGCTTGAAACATGAAGCTACAAAACGCTCAAGCCCCGTACACACGGGCCAAATGTTAGACCACAGCCGGTTAAAAAAAAAAATGGCCGACATTCGGCCCGTATGTATGTTGGGCTGTCTGGCAGAAGCCAACCATTTGGTCGGGTTCTGTTGGACATGCATGAAAAACAGCAGCTGACTGACTCCTGAACAGCGCTCTCAGTCAATGGCAGAGAGTGCTTATCAGAGTGTCCCGGCAGGGGCGTTCCCCTGTCAGAACACAATAGATCAGCAGGGGAGATCGCTGTACTAACCTTGCATGATTAGTACAGCAGCTCCGACCGGAGCTATCAGTTTTTTTTTTTCTTCGTGCAACTTGCAGGGTTGCACGAAAAAAAAAAAATGTTTACTGTGTGCCCAGCTTAAACAAATCAATTGTTCTCTATGGTGTCTGTTCACACCTGAGTGCACAAACTCCTGTAGCCAAACAAGTTCAGGCAGAGTGCAGCATTGTGAGTCACATAAAATTGCATTGGTTTGTTGCAAAAACATGCAGTATGCGCATTTTTACGTTGATATGTTCATCTCACACACAGTAACAAGTGATGTCACAGGTACTGTTCTGTATTGGCTAATACAAAACTGCCTGAGCTCTAACGCGCATGAAAAAAGCTGTAACTAAAGGCGCAACAAAACATGCAAAAAAAAAAAAAACTTAAAGGGGCTCATCTTGATGCATTCTATGCATTGAGGTGAAAAACCTCAGCGCCCCCCCCCCCCCCCCTACTTACCTGAACTCAATTGTTCCAGCGACAAGAACGAGCACAGCAGCTCCAGCCACTGTCTCGGGTCCTCAATGGATAGATTGACAGCAGGAACCATTGGCTCCCGCTGCTGTCAATCAAATTGAATGACATGGGAGCTGGGGGCGGGGTCGAGTCCTGCCTGTGTCGATGGATGCAGCAGCAGGAATCGGGTGCCCCCATGGAATGCGGTTTCCATGGGGGCACTTGAGAAGAGGAAGAGCCAGAAGCACTGCTGGGGGACCCCAGAAGTGGAGGATCGGAGGCTTTTTTTTTTTTTTTTTTTTTTAAAAGGAACCTTTACAACCCCTTTAAGCTTTATCCATCCCAGCAAGACTATGCCAACATATGAGTATAGGTCCACTTTAATTTAAGTTGGGAATCCTCTAAGCAGACAAGAACAATGTGAATCCAAAGAGGAGGAGGAGTTGGATGAAGGATACACCATTCCATGGCTGTAAATCTATAATTTTTACACTGTGTGTACCCCTGTTATGTGCACCACAACCAATCTGTATGGTCTTAGACAGAATTCTTCTTTAAAATAAGGTTGTGTTTTAATGTCCTTTTAATTTTGCAACTGAAACTCAACAATAAAACAACAAAAGCCAATAAATACTGTTAACCTAAATGTATAATTGGTTGATATAAAGTCAGGACTGAAGTGGAACCCCAGCTAAACAACAAGCACACAGATTAAATATAGTCACACCATTATTCACTGTTGAGGATTTGTAACCTTCTGTGTCATCTGTCCATCACCGGCCTGCTCATCAGCCTAAAAATGAGCATTGCCCCAAGGGTGAAGGGTCCAAAAACAAAACTGATCAAGTTTTTGTAACGTTTGCCTTATATGTTTGCCTGAAGCTTCACTAATGATTAGATAGCCACTGTTAGAATTACATGATTTTGTATGTCTGTGGCTACCGTTAGATCAGAAAAGGGAACCACCAGACTATTATTTAGAAAAAAATAAAAATAAATTCTGTATTGTATTTTTTGTTAGTATATGATAAAATGGTACAGGGGATGTTTGTAAGTGTGTTGGTTTACGTTATTGGGTGATACATTCATACACTTAATTATACATACTTTTTTCGGACAGGTTTCTAGGTAGATGTGTGCTACTGCTATTCTGGTACCTACCAGATTCTATTGACATTTAGTCAAAGGAGCTTGTATGGTGGTTTTGCTACACAGCACTACTTGTATTCTATATCTGAACAAATATTCATGCCATGTTAACCTTCTGTTTTAGGACGGCACTGGATCTTTAAAACGCAGCGGGTCCTTTAGCAAACTCCGCGCTTCCATAAGACGCAGCAGTGAGAAGCTGGTCAGGAAGCTGAAAGGAGGCAGTTCACGAGATGGTGAACCAAAGAATCCTGGGTAATTATCCATTTCTAGGAGGGCCTCTGGTGTCCCAGCTTGTGCTTCCTGTAGCTTAGCACTGTGGTGAAGTAGTCTGTTTCCTAAGACTGTGTTTTGTGACTTAAATGAAGGGATCACAAAGCAGCAGGAAACGTTAAAGACTGTTATTAATCCTATTAATCTGTATATTTGTACCATTGCAGCCAAGAAAGGTCAGTTCAGAGATATATATATATATATATATATATATATATATATACAGGAATGAATGGAATTCTGAAAGCACAACTCCCTGTTTATGACTAATAAGTGTTACAAATAGTATTTATTACTTGTTTCCTAATATCCAGTAGGAAATGTTCTCATTTTTGGTGCAAAGTGGAAACTGCAGACAGAACTGTCTGTGAAATGCAACCAGGTCTATGGAATGCCATATCTGGGTTTACTAAGAGACCCGAGAAGAGCATTTCAGAGACTCAGCTGTACCTGCATTTTTTGTGGTTGGGGAGTGGGGGGGGGGGGGGTAAAAAGCATTTGATCATTCCCATCAATAGGATGCATGTCAGATTCTTGGTTGGATGCTCAAAGGAACATTATAGCTAATAAATACTATTTATTCCGTAGCCCAATCTTCATGTATAAAATGTGACCTCTGGAGTTTGTGCTTTCGGGTGTTTAGGTTTGAAGTTAATTGCTGAAATGACTGCACTTCCCTCGAAGAATATATTGTAGATCAAAATGACATGTACATTTTTGCGGATCTTGAGAATATATTTTTTGTAAGTAGTAAATACATTTGTATATTGGATTTCTAAATGACTATCATGAAATTTTAATATTTGGAATAGGAACTGCCATAACAGCTTAAAACGTAAACACTAATGCTGGTTCATTAGAAATTAATAACTGAGGTAAGTTCTGAGGTGTGTTGCACCTATTAGTACATACAATTGGGGATGCAGTGGGTCTGCTGCAATCACATATGCATGTGAACAGCTGTGGCTATTCAGCCTATACAAAAGAATGGTAGGCTAAAAGCGGCCCCATCTGACTACGTGTATTTGCACATGGAGCAATTACCTGCGGTTAGGAACAGATGCTCGCCCATGGAGTAAGCTGTGCCTACTACAGTAATTTCCAGCTTTTGCAGGGATCACGCAGGTATAACACATACCAACATTAGTCCCAGCCTGGCCCAAGTTAACTATGTAAAAATTGCCATACCTGGAATACAGCTTTAAATCTAACATTCATGAACTGGGCTAGTACTCTATCAAAGTCATCCCATGTTTTCACACTGACCATGTGGAAAACCCTTGAGGTCATGTGGAGTATGTGATCAACATCTAAAAAGTTGTTGCATTTATGCTACAGCTGTGGGATGTCACTGCTCTGCCTCTCCACCTAGTCCAATCAGAGAAGGCTTTGCATTCTTGTAGAAAATGCAAAGCATTCTATGAATGGCACCCATGCTGGGCAGCTGACCACCTGTATTCAGAATGCATAAGGTCAGCTGCTCAGCACAGGACCCAGAAGCAAGTGGAGATCACTGGGGTAAGGGTGTCTACTTCACTGATTTTCCAGCTGCTCCCAGGGATTGGTTTGGCTGAAGTTGTAGTATTCCTTTTTTTATCTCATTATTGAGGTAGTAATTTTAAGCAGCAAGACCTCACCACCCTCTAGGATCACTAGTAGTCCTTTATTGTAACCCCGTTGGCAGAACCAGATTTCTGCAGTTGTTTTTTTTTTCTGCTCCATCATGGCTTCCATGGTTTCTGTGGGTTTCCGAAGCAGATCCTGTTCCGTTTTTTTTTTTTTTTTTTTTTTGACGCTTTGATAAAAATCTAGGCAAATCTTGGGTCAAGCCTTAAATATTTTGACCTGTGATATGTATTTTTTTTTTCGTCTGGGTTTTACTTGCCACCTACATGCTGATCTGCCACCATGTTTGGTTCTTCTAAAGAAATGCTCCATGCCAGTCAAAAAACGTTGTGTTATTTACCCAGCATGGATCTGTTCAAGTAAACCTGTGCCTATACTATACAAACTAAAGTATTACAAATTTTGAACTATCAGTAAAAGCACTTTAAATCAAGCTTCCATTCAACTCTGTATCCATAGGCATTGTGGAAAAATTATTCTTCAAAGTTCACAACCGAGGCACTAAAATTTTAGCTCTTATCCTATTACTTTTTGTTACTAAAGAATCTTGACAGTCTGTCTGTTCTCTAATGTAAACGTACAGCAGGTGTTTCTAAGCTGTTAGATTTTGTTGTAATCTGTGGGGATCTTTGAGAAATGATTTCTCCGTACAAGTAGCTATGGAGATCAGTGAGGGCTTGTTTTAAAGCTTTTTCCAAAGAGATATACAGGTGCTTCAATTTCTGAACGATTGAAATGCTACATACCAAAACTCATACTGATCAGGATCAGAAGTCTCTACATACGTATTTTGGTTTAGTGTCTGATTATTGAATCCAGGAGTCAGGAAGGGTCGAATTAAAGACAAGCATTAGCAGGATGATAATCATCAATGGCAGTATCCTTGTTTGTCTCTGGAAAGGTTTAATTTAAAGCCCATCTAAATTTTCATTTTAAATAGATTTTAGGTGCATTAAAATAAGACATGCAGCGTCTTACAGTATTTTTCTTTATAAAGGAACTACTGCATGAGCAGAAAGCCTCTTCCCTGTCAGCATACTGGAAAGAAGGACCCTTGCTCTCTGTAGGCAAGCAGTGGCCTTTCTGCAGAGGCCTGCCATGGCCTCTACTAAAGCACAACTAGAGCTCTATAATTAGCAGGAATCATGAGCTTTGCTAATTGTAGCGCTCTAACTCAGACTTCCCTTTTATGGTGATAGACCTGTGCAGAGAGATCACTGCTTCCACACACAAAGCAAATGTCCTTGTCTACAACATGCTGGCAGGTGACATTGTTCTTTTCTTATTATTAACGCTCATGCCGCGTACACACGAGCGGACTTTTCGACTGAACTGGTCCGACGGACCGAATCCGGCGGACAATCCGACTACGTCGGATCCATCGGATCTGCAGCAGACTTTTTCGGTCAAAAATCTGACGGACTTTAGTTTTAGAACATGTTTCAAATCTTTCTGACGGACTCAAGTCTGGTCGAAAAGTCCGCTCGTCTGTATGCTAGTCCGATGGACTAAAACCCACGCTAGGGCAGCTATTGGCTACTGGCTATCAACTTCCTTATTTTAGTCCGGTCGTAAGTAATCGCGTACGAATCCGTCAGACTTTGGTGTGATCGTGTGTAGGCAAGTCCGTTCGTGCGGAAGTCCGGCAAAAGTCCGCCGAAGAGTCCGCCCGTGTGTACGCGGCATCAGGCTTTGCACAACATTTTGTTTTGATGTGTCTGGGATATATTTAGCTGATTTAATCTGAAAGTTCCTCTGTGTGGTAACCAAATAATCAGTTTTGTCACAAAATTTAGCTACTCTTCAAGAGAAAAATGGGTAAATTAATTCTGCTTTTAAAAGTCACTCTGTAGAACAAATATTTTGCATTGATTAACTATTTGCTGGACAAAATCTAATATGAAGAGAAATTCGTATAAAATCTTCCGTTATTTTTTTGGATTTCTTGTTGAATGTTGATGAATAAATGTCCTATGTTTTACCACAATTTACGTTCTTTGTTTGACTTTTAATTTTTATTTATATTGTCAAAAAACACATGTCTGTTTTGATCAATGTTATTTCTGCCAGGTCAAATGCTGAATGTGTCTGTTCAAATGATTGTACACATAGGCCATCAGTATGCATGGTCCTTGCTCTCATTCCTACTGTTGATGTGAATATGCGCTATGTGTATGTTCTGCCTGCTTCCAGCTAATGATTAACCAGATCACAGGCTGCATAAATATGTATAGCAAATCCTAGTCCTTGGGCTCACCTGCTGTGCTGTATTTACGAAGGATAGACACTGAAGTTAGACTTGTCCAACAAGAACTCCTCATGCCGCTTTACTGTAACTGGACTCAGCTGGGAAGTACATGTACTGCCCTTTGTATGGTGCAATTGGCCTTGGGTTTGGAGATATGAAAAAGCATTCTAGTGAGTTCCCTTTTCAGTTCTCTTCCACTTAAGCCAGCTGAAGCATATGTTCATGGTTTAACTCCTCCATAAAATTGTATGCTTTATTGCTGCTCTCAGGAAACCTTTTATGAGAGAAACATGGAGGCTGACATTGCTATACCCTCCTAAAAAAATAATAATAAAATAAATCTTGGTTAATTAGGTGTGATGCTGGCCTTCTTGTGTCAATTCTTTTAGTCAGTGACTTGAAACAAGTAGACACAAAAGGCAGTTCTAACTTTATTTTTTTTCATCATGCATATCTATTAAAAATTTAAAATAAGCATTAAAAAAAATGAAACATTTAAAATGTAATTATGTATGAGGTCAGGTCAGTGCCACCCTTATGACTTTTCTGACATAGGACCTCCCTAGCATTCAATCTTTCTTGGTATAGCTACAGTACTGAGTAAATGTTTTAGGTAGGTGGGAAAAAATGCTGTAAATTAAGAATGCTTTTAGAAATAGAAGTGTTAATGGTTTATTTTAACCAATTAACAAAATGGAAAAACGGAAGAGAAATCCAAATGTAATCAATATTTGGTGTGACCACCCTTTGCTTTCAAAACAGCATCAGTTCTTCAATTCTTCTAGGTGTACTTACACACTGTTTTTGAAGGAACTCGGCAGGTAGGTTGTTCCAAAAATCTTTGAGGACTAACCACAGGTCTTATGTGGATGTAGACTGCCTCAAATTCTTCAGCCTCTTTATGTAATCTCGGACAGACGTAATGATATTGAGATCAGGGCCGAAAAGACCGAAAATTTGAAAGTTTTTTTTTTTTTTTTTTTTCTTTGTTTCTGTTGCAAAACTTTGTAAATAAGTACGTTTTCTCCTTCACTGATGAGGCTGCACTGACGGGCACTAATGAGGCAGTACTGATTGGCACTGATGAGGTGGCACTAATAAGCAGCACTGATGGGCACTCTTAGGGGGCACTGATATCAGGAGGCACTGGCAGGTGGTACAGATTGGCATCCCTGGTGGTCTCCAGTGGGCATCCTCGATGGGTCTGCACTGATAATCAATGTGCTGATTATCAGAGCAGACCCCCTGTCAGGAGGGCAGCTGATCAGATCTCCTCTACTCATGGCTGTCAGAGCGAATAGAGGAAAAGCCGATAAACGGCACTTCCTGGTTACCATATGATCAGCTGGGATTGGACACAGCTGATCACATGGTAAAGGGCCTACATCTTAGGCTCTTTACCTAGATTGGAGATGCAGTGTGTCAGACTGACACACCACCGATCATTGCACGCCTCCGCAGGCGCTCGCTATCGGCTTATTCTGCTGAACATCATGTGACATCCAGTCAGGATAATATAACCACTGTCCGGCCATCATTTTGCTATATGGCGGGCAGGAAGTGGTTCATGAAATTAGCTGCATGTTTGCGGTCGTTGTCCTGCTGCAAAGTAAATTTGGGGCCAATCGCACTCCTCCCTGATGGCAAGTATCTGCCTTTTATTTCTCAGCTATGAAGACACCACTGATCCTGATGAAATCTATGACTCCATTTGCAGAAATCCAGCCCCAAACTGGCAAGGAACCTCCACCATGCTTCACTGTTGTCTGCAGACATTCATTGTACCGCTCTCTAGCCCTTTGGTGAACAAACTTCCTGTTGCTACAGCCAAATAATTCAATTTTTGACTCATCAGTCCAGAGCACTTGCCATTTTTCTGCACCCAAGTTCCTGTTTTCATGCATAGTACATGGAAATGAGGCTAAGCGACTCAACTATTCACAAAAAACATAGAAACTGGGGTGCATAAAAATGGCAGCAAGTGCTTTGGACTGATTTGAAGGCACAGGGTGGTCACACCATATTTTGATTTTATTTGGATTTCTTTCGTTTTATTTACTTTTCCATTTTGTTGATAGAAAATAAACTATTAACTTCTATTTCTGAAAGGTTTATAAATTTTATAGCATTTGTTTTCACATCAACCTAAGACTTGCACAGTACTGTAGTCACAGAGTCGAGTCCGGAACTTTTGACATTTAATACAGAGTCAAGTAACTATTAATTAAATTGTGCTCTTAAGAAACCTTTTGTCCACTCCTTTCTATCATTGCGTATTTGTTATGTTCAGTGAGGACTTCTGATTGGTCAAGCCATTTCCTAACTGCTGCTCATGTAATGCATGTGACAGTCTGTGAGCCCAGGGAGCAGTGGATGAGAACCCAGTGCTCTTCACCATTTTAATATTTGTCATTTTTCTATTGCTTTTTGTGTTGTGATGTCTACTGATTGCTTTACATTTGGTTGAATGTTCAGGGAAATCAAACTTTGCCAGCTAGTTAAAAAGATCTAGGAAGGGGAGTTGTAGAGCTGACTGTGGTGCATTGCCTGTTACTCCAGATGAATGTGGAAGTTTCCATTTGTAAATTGCTTTTTAAAGGTGTAGGCTCTGGGGCTGTTATGATGCTGTCTTCACTACCTAGTGGTTTGTTAAGCTGGAACAAACATTCAGAATGGAGGTTCAAACTTTCCAGAATCTACTGGCTGTGTGATTGTTTCAAATCATTGACCCATTAGGTAGTGAAGCAAGGATCAGGATGACAACCCTGGAGCCTGCACTTTTAAAAACAAGTCAGCAATACTTGTTTCCATATTTCTAGCCTTGCAGATTTACTTTTTATGATGATCACTCAGAACAGTGGTGCTTTTTGCTCTGAAGATGGCTATGCTTACCAAAATGTCTATTTAAAAATAGATATATTGTTGGATGGGTTCTCCATGAGAGTTTAAGCCCTAGGTGCCGACCATACGCAAATATGCGGCCTCTCGGCGGTTGGGCATGCCTGGCACAGTTACCGGTGGCTAACGGAAAGCTCCTGATCGCTTCTTGAGGTCCGGAGCTTTCAGATCATGTGATTGCTGTGACAGCCAATTGTGGCGGTCACGTGATCATAAACTCTGCCCCTTTAGGAAGTTTTGGATGCGCCGGCGCAAAGGGGTTAAGTCAAAGAGCAGGGATTAGTAACCTTATTGCAGCCAGAAAGTCTGAATTCATCTACAGTGGAATGCCATTTTGTGAACCAATATGATGTCATGGGATTCTAGTGTATTCATAGGCTGCATACTAGATCAGCTCACTGGTAAGAGCTGGGACATTACAAGGTCTAGTTCAGCTCGGACTTCTGTGGCATAAAATGAAGTGTAATAAGGTCTGAGCGTAATGAGAAAATTTCAGGTGCATCCATGTACTGTGTGATCTTCATTCAGTGAACTGAATGCATGTAGTGAAAATCTGTGAACACATTTAGCTGCTCTTCATCACCCATAAAATATAAGTTTAAATACCCTTTAAGAGGACATTCATTTGCAGTCAAAATGATGGCTATGTGTAGCAATCCATAGATCACCATTTGTGAGAGTTGTCATTGCTATTGAGTATTGTGCTCTGTGCCACTGTCATCTCTACATCTCCTTAAGAATGCAGTCAGTCTAGGATAGATGCATAAAGTGGACTTGTCACCATAAAAATTAATTGGAAAGTCTACTCAAAGCTGACAGTTGATGTGTGAGCAAAGTCTTCAATGGATAGATGATTTCATATAACCGTTAATTTAAAAATTGTATAGGTTTTGGGTAGAGCTGCACGATTAATTGTTAAAAAAATCGCGATATCGATTGAACCTTCCTCATGATCCTTATCTGGCATTTCCACAATTCTATGTAAACCACACAGAGCCGTTCTCTGCTCACTCATAGCTGTCCAAAAAAAAAAAAAGCTTGCGGCAAATGTTTATCAACATTTCTCAGCACTAAGAGATATCTCTAAACAATGTAACATTTGGTTCTTTTAGATCAAAGGGATGAATTTTGGTCTGTAAATGAGGTCAGTTTAACCACTTAAAGACTAAGCCTTTTTCTGACACTTGTTGCTTACAATTTAAAATCAGTTTTTTGGCAGAAAATGACGTGGAACCCCCAAACATTTATATATAGAGATAGATGTATGTATGTATATATATATATATATATATATGTATGTATATATATATATATATAATATATATACATATATATATATCTCTATATAGAGATATATATTATTTATCTATCTATCTATCTATCTATTATAATCAGAGACCCTAGAGAATAAAATGGCGGTCGTTGCAATATTTTATGTCACACTGCATTTGCGCAGCGGTCTTTCAATTTTTAGCTAAAAAATACTCTTAAATTAATAGAAAAAATTAAACAGCAAAGTTAGCCCAATTTTTTTGAATAGTGTGAAAGATGATGATGTACCGAGAATTGTGATCTTTATTCTAAGCAAAAAAAAAAATCAGGATTCTCATTTTTTTCCAGAATCGTGCAGCTCTAGTTTTGAGTGGACTTATCAATTCAGTGTCACAGCTATATTTTCCCACAAATTAATAGATCACTTGCCTATTAACTTTCTTTTGTTGAATGGCCCAATGGAGGAATCATTTTAATATTATTAAAGTAGAGATGGCCCCTACCATATTGGCAAATGAAATGAACGCTTCATTACACATTAGGTTTCCCTTAAAGGTTTAGGCCAAATGAGTCCACTTTATTGATGGAATGTTGCCATTTTTACGGTTAACACACCATTCTACTGGAAAGTTGCAAATTCTTCGGAGACCAGCACTGATGGAACAGAACTGTGCTTAGGAGGAGGAGTATGTCTTGTATTGATTGCTGTGATTCTCATTGGTTGGTTTGTCCTTGCATGTCCACTGTCCTGGTTGCAGCATGAAGCGTGCCAGTTCTCTGAATGTTCTTAACACGGGTGGCAAGGCTGCTGAGGACCATCTGCAAGTAAGATGCCCCATCATCTTCTTACATCTTCATTTAGTACTAGTATGTGTGTAGCAATGTAGACGTCACTGTATTAGTCAAAGGACAGGAATGAAGTCCGTGCCAATTTCTCACATAGGGGTATACATCCTTATCAGAAAAGGATCATTGCACATTTATATACATAGAATGACATTTATAGAGTTACCTATTTTTAAAGGTAGAATGCAGACACAAACTTTTTTAAAGATATTTCTTAACATGGAAATTCATTGTGTACCAAATACTTATTTTTTTTTTTTTTTTTTATGTTCTACTTTTATTTAAATAGAGCTAAAGGTTTTTTTTCTAAAGTACTTTTGGTTATACCTTATTAAACCTGAATTCCAGGCACATAAATTACTATTCTTTTATTATATTTTTTCCTCAATAGCCTGACATGACATAAATTCAGTTTGTATAAACTGAATATCTTTGTTTACTCAGATACTACCTTGTAAAAGTAGCAGTTACATCATGTCAGTGCTCCACATTGCTTTCTGCCTGCAGAAAACTACATAGGTGGGTGCATACAGGACCAGTCACCCTGCACAAGGGGAGAGAGCAGCCGTGACTGACAAGTTATAGGAATTCTTTTAAAGGAGATGTAAAGGCAGAAGGTTTTTATCTTAATGCATTTTATTGTCTTCTGTGTGTAGCAGCCTCCCCAGCACCCCCTAATACTTACCTGAGCCCCATCTCTGTCCAGCAATTTCCCTCAGCCATCCAAGACTCTCCCTCCTCATTGGCTGAGACACTGCAGCGGTGCCACTGGCCCCCACGGCTGTCAATGAAAATCAGTTAGCCAGTCGGAAGGGGGGCTGGACACACGGAACTGCAGTTCGGCTCAGGTGCCCCCATAGCAATCTGCTTAATGTAAGGGCACTCGACAGGAGGGAGGGGCCAGGAGCAGCAAAGAGGGACCCGAGAAGAGGAGGATCCGGGCTGCTCTGTGCAAAATCACTGCACAGAGGAGGTAAGTATAACATGTTTGTTATTTTTTATTTTATTTTTTTTTAAACACGACTTTACAATCATTTTAAGCTGGATAACGGCACAAATTTGTGCAAAATACTAAATTAATTTAGGAATACACACGGCTTTTGTTTTTAGACCAGATTTCAGCTTTAATTATGTGTGCTGGATGTAGATTATCCACACTACCGTATGTATGCACCCCGGGGAAGTGCTAAAGAACAACTCCAGAAAGAACTCTGGGAAGTAAATATTGTTTCTTCAAATACAAAAGTCATGTGGATTTTTGGGGCCGGGTTCACATATATGCGAACTGGATGCAGGATTCCCCTCATCTGATTTGCATGACATGCGAATGTGCCCCACTCTCAATGGAGCCGGTTCACACAGCTGCCGGGCGGCCTCGGTCCGCATTTGGAAAGTGTCCCGTGCATCTTTTGGTCCGATTCAGGTGCAAATTCAGGCATAAATTCAGACCTGAATTGGTGAACAGTGATACACCAGACCCCATGATGTGACCCGCGGAAACAAATCCTCCTACATAAGTTTTACTTGTCCTCTCTTCTGTACATCCCTTTTTAAAAGTGCAGAATTAAGATAAAATACTACTCCATCTGTCAGCATCACAGAGGAGATTGTGGAGAGCTGCAGTTAGACCCGCATGACACAGGAACAGAGCTGTGTTCTGAGCTCTCCTCCCGGTCACATATTTATCTCGGCACTAAGGCCCCATTCACACCTGAGCATTTTGTAGTTTGAAGCCTGAAGCTACAAAATGCTGGAGGGGAAAAAAAGAATCAATTGTTCTCTATGGAGATGGTTCACATCTCCACTCCAAAACGCCTGAAGCCAGAAGCTCCAAAACGCCTGAAGCTCAAACAGGTTCTGGATCTTTTTATTTCTAGGCAGATTTGGGCATGTTTCTGCTTTCTACATTGGTGACCTTTTGACCTGTACAGAATTGCGGTAAAAACAATGGCAAAAATTGTGGTAAAATCGAGAAACTTTCTGCCTGAAAACGCTAAGCTCAGGTGTGAATGGGGCCTTAGAGCTTAGGAGAGATAAGTAAATACTACAGATGGGCTTTGCTCAGATTTCATGACTGAGGTTTACAACCACTTTTAAACATATTTAAATTAATGTTTTTGTGCCTGGCATTCAGCTTTAATATTTTGCTTGTTGCCTTGAAAAAAACCTTGAGAACATCTGACTTTTGTAACTTATAAAGTGTTATATATAAACTAGCCCCGCCCTCAAAGCAACTTAAAGCGGAAGTAAACCTATCCATTTACCAGCTTCAAAAAACTGTTTCATTTCCGGCGCATGCTGGAAATGTAACACTCTCATTGGTTGTGCTCTCAACCAAACTGTCAAACCATCCAATGGCTGGTGTCATAACTGATTACGTGTGCAGCATCATGGCAGTTGTAGATTAAACAGAGGCAAAGATGGCAGGTTCCTTGGCTGAAAACAATAGGAGGGTTTACTTCCACTTTAATATGAAGTCCAGCACTTAGAGGAAACCCATACAGTCATAGGGAGACAATACACACTCCAAGTGTCCCTGTTTGGAAACATTCTTCAAGTTCTGGTGCTGCAAGAAGCTCCAGAAATTAAAATGTTAAGAATAGAGCCAGGTACAACCACACATTGTACTGTGATGAGCTTTTTTCTGATCCCGAGGTGCCATCATAAAGTTAGCAGTTACCCTCCAAAGATACATTTGTCATTTTATTTTAAAGACAATCCCTGCCAGCTGTCAAGAGTAGACCTACTGCAAAATTAAAACATTTTAGATATGTAGATCTCAGATTAGTGGTAGATTGTGTTTTCATTCTGTCTGTTATGTCTGTTCATTGTGTATTAACTGACACACTTAACTCACTTTTACCTAACCTTGTGCCAGACCTGGCTTTCTAAATGTTGCTAACATGATAACTTGGCATTGTCCTATCCTTTTTAATGTGCACACCTTGTCACGTATTCTACTTCTGTTTTGTTGAAGTATAAATGCTTTGTTATTACATATATAAAGATCATACAAGTGTATCGTAACCCGTTTCATCAGTTTGACGCAGTCAGACCTGAGATGGGTAGTTTCTGACACATGGCTAGATTTCGCTTTAATAAAGGCCTTCATGTATTAACAAACTGGTCAACTAAGATTTCAATGTGGAATTCCAGTCTAAATGGTTCTGTTTTAGATAGAGAGGGAAGGGATAGAAAATTTAAAGTTTTTAATGCTGTCTTTGCCAGTTTTTTTTCTCATTTGTGTGACCTTTGGTCAGGAAATTGGGGGGTTAAAACTATTTTCCACTTTACTAAACTAAGCGCTTGAATTGGGAAAGAGATGGTCAGCACTCAGGATGACATCCAAAAAATAGTATTGTTTTATTAAAAAGACATGTCCTTCGTCATGGTACTTGCGCCAACACACCTGTTTTCCCTAAGAGCTTGATTTGTTTGTCTTTGTTGGGGAGACTTTCCGTACCCCTCCTGTCCTGGTTACATACTGAAAGTGAGAGGAATCTCTCCAATGGTAAGCACAGCCTGCAATACGAAGAAACTATTTCCCACTCTATCAAAAAACTCTATAAAAAGTTTTGAAATCTAAAAATATACATATTACTGACACAAAATTAATTTAAGGTTTTTATTATATTTTTAACCTATAATATAGCTGCGATGTGTAAATGCAAATCTTTCAATATCTAACGGTTTAACGCTGAACTTTAGGTATCAGTATTTTTGCATGGTTACATTGATCCATCTGGGACTAATGTAAGCATGTATGTGCCATACCTGGTTGATTCCTGTGGCAGCTGGAAATCACTCTATAGGCACCACTACCCCAGTGATCTCCACTAGCTTCTAGGTCATTTGCTGAACAGCTGCACTGCTGCTTAGTGAATAAAGGAGGGCACTCGCTCGCTATGAACACCATTCAGAGAAACCTTTGCATTTTCTCAATGAATGCAAAACGATCTCTGATTGGATGAGGTACTCTCTAAATAGCATCCATGCTGAGCATGTGAACCCCTGCATTCACTAAGCAGCTACTTAGTACGGGACCCAGAAGTTAGCCGCAATCATTGTAGCAGTGATGCTACTACAGTGATTTCCAGGCTCCATAGGGATTGGCCAGGTTTAGAACATGTATATTTACATTGCACCAAGCAGGACCAATGTAACTATGCAAAAATATGCATACCTAAACTTCAGCTTTAAAAATATGGCTAATTCAATTTTTTACTGTTATGTAGGACACTGCTAGTTTAAGGTGACACAAGTTTCTAATAAATTTCATATACCACTGGCAAAAAAAAGCCATAGAGGTTATTTTAGGAAAGCATTAAATAACCTACAGCAACCGATCAGAATGCTCCTTGCACTGATCTGGCGATAGCATCTAATTCAGGTTGGTTGAATAACTTGCACACATTCCCAGCACTTGTTGATTAAGCCTCATATTGTATGCAGTTGAATGGTCCCTTTTGAGAAGAAAGTAAAACATTCTTATTCAGCTAATATTGTCCCTGTCATAACACTGCCCCTTGTTTTCTGTGTAACATCTAACTGGTGTTGTACAAACAAGTTTGTAATTTTATGTTCCATCAATGGTTTGAGTCTGAGAGACCGATTGTTATGGGTAGCTGAACCCATAGAATTAGCAATTTCCATGCATAAGGCCAATACTGCCAATTTCATTGACTGGAAACAATAAGTTGTTTGGTCTAAACTTCCTCCAGACTTTTGCTATTGCAGAGGAATTTTTAAATCTTTTAGCGAAACTAAACCCATCACTTTAACGGTTTTGCAAAACGTGTACATTCAAGGCAAGCCATGAATGATAACTGTCACAGTTGCTTGTGCTCTCAATGAAACTATCGAGCCATTTAATAGCTGGTGTCATAACTGATCACATGTGCCAGCACCAAAGCAACTGGAGCCCAAACAAAGGTTAAAATGGCAGCTTCCTTCGCTCTAAAGCAGTGGTGGTCAATTGTAAATTTATAGAGTGCCTCAAGATACCACCAGAGGGCTGTACAATAACAGCGCATTTTTGGTCTGGTCTTATTTTTTGCATTGTATCGCAATGCACATGGATGATCTTGGAGTAAAATACCCTCAGCATTTGTCAGAGAATGCAATAATAGCCCCTAGAATTGGTGCCAGTGACCAGAATAATAGCCCCCAGCATTGGTGTCAGTAAATGAAAAATTAGCCCCCAGCACTGGTGTCAGTGAATGCAATAATAGCCCCCAGCACTGGTATCGGCGGATAGAATAATAGCCCCCAGCACTGGTATCGGCGGATAGAATAATAGCTCCCAGCATTGGTGTCTGTGAATGCAATAACCTCCAGCACTATTATCAATTGACGCAACAATCCCCAGCATTGGTATCCATGGATGCAATAATAACCCCCAGCACTGGTGTCAGTGAATGTAAGAATAGTCTCATTAGTGTCAGTGCTATTAAATTTGGTGGTCACTGGCAGTGAAATTTACCTCCCCCTGCATTGGTGGTCAGTGAATGTTAACACCCCACCCCACGTTAGTGGTTATGGCAGTTAAATTAAGCTCCCACCTATGCTGGTAGTCAGTGGCAGTCAGAGGTAACCCCATAGATTATCACATACCCATCACATTCCTCCATGCCACTCTCCTGCTCCCCAGGCCAGGACTTCACTTGTACTGTGGGGTGGAGATAACCGTCCATGGTACAGTCTTTTTCAGTGTTTCAGGGCCTGACACCCCACTGCCACTCTGGCACCTCAAGTGGGACTAAACCCTACTATCATATAGAGCCCTGGTGCTCAACACACTGCAACAGAGGGCCAGTGAGCTTCAAGTTGGGCACTGGGGCTCTCAAGGATAGTAGGGTTTAGTCCTGCTTAAAGTGAGCCATATTTTCCACTCTGAGTTTTTAGACGTAAACATTCTGCCTATAGGCAGACACTTTAAGATGCCTTGAGGTGACTTTTATTCAGAAAAAAACCTTCTGTGCTCCCTTTACTGGGGATCCTACTTTCCCTGACTTCAGATCTAAGCCCTGCCAACTGCCATTCCAGAGACTACCTCAGTGGCCAGAAAGGGCTCTTTTGCTGAAGAATATAAGGGTAGTTGGCAAGGCTTAGCCATTCCACTCTTGAATTAGAGACACAATCTTTTTAAAGTGGAACTAAACCCACCTAAACTTTACCACCAAGGAAGCTACCATCTTATCCTTTATTTGATTTGCAGTTGCCACAGATATGTGATTAGTTACAACACCGGCCATTTGATGGCTTGACAGTTTGGTTGAAGGCTAAAGCAAATGTTTGTTATTGACGGCATACTTTGAATTTAACTGTTTTGGGAAACGGTATTGTTTAGTTCTGCTAAGGGGACTTTTGTTGGACAGTGCAATGGCAGTTGGTGAAGCTTAGCTAATGACTATTATTTTTGACCTTCAAATGGAATCTTGCAAAAAGACCTGGAGATGATTGTAGAAAAACCATGGTGATCAGAACCTGTTGCAAAGATAATACATAAAGCTAGAGCACAAATCTGAGTTTGAAATTTGTGTAGAATTGAAGCAGCTGTGGCATTGATAGAAATATTTAAAGAGGCTGTCGTGTGAACATATGGCTCACTTATTGCAGTCAAATGAGGAAAACATGAACATAAATCGTGGGATTTTCATTCAAGAGCACACCTCAACCGTAGTTAGGGAAGGCCTCTCTCACGTGAGGCCTATTTGGTCATTTGGAACCTCTTGCCTGAATATTGTGACACAAAACCACCTGCCCATAGGATGAAGGAACAGGAAAGTGAAACCAAAGTAGACATGTCTGCTGGAAGAGTTCACTTAGTGGACATGTGGCACACCATCTTGTCCTTAGAGGCCAGGGCCCCCTTATTGTTGGTCATCCAGACAAACCCACACAACAGGCCTGTGTATTCAGCCTCAGATGCTGCTTCATTCATGGGCCCGGCTTTCTCACTGGATGGCCACTAGGCAGCACTCTCCTTAATGACCAGCCTAAGATTGAAAAAACAGCACTGTTCCCCTCCCAATGGCACTTGGTGACAATTCTACGATTTATGTCCACAGTTCACATGCTCTAATAGAATACATAACACCAGAGTTTAACTTTTATGAAGGGAAAAGGTATGCTAGTGCTATATAAATCCTGTTTCAATACTAGTAATGATTTCCTTTTTTCCACCTTCTCCCTTTCTTCTCACAGGAACGAAATAATTGTCTAACAGACTCGAGAGGTTTGAGTGCTAGTCACACTGACTTGGCTCATTAAGGTTCATGCAGAGCGACTAGCTAGACCGCCTTTCATCGAAGACGCACTGAGACACTCTAAAACTTATAAAGCCGGCTTGTTTGTGTTTTGAATACAGGTTGAACTTTTTACTTTCCTAAAAGGGTAAAAGAAGAAGATAGATTTTTAAATTAGTGTAACTAGTTTTTTTTTTTTTAAAATGGAACATTTTATTTATAGATGTGTATGTATATATCAATTGCTGCTTGCACCATTGTCCGTAGAAATGTAATATATACCTTACAGAATAAGTGGGTCACTGTTACACTAGCCAGACAAAGGGCGGAGAACGGGTTACTGGTAACTTTGTAAATTGAAATGGACTAAAAGCGCGAAGAGCACTGGAGACACACAAAAAAAATGTCTATAGATATTTATTTGCATGTTTTACATAAAAGGAGTTTTACCCAACTCTCAAAACTCATAATTATTGTGTAAAAAAAAGGAAAAAATAACCGTGAGCTTGCTGACTTGCAAAAATGCTAGTTGCCAGGCTGGTATGCTGACGTTTGGCTTTGCTGCTTTGAGTCACTGAACTGGAACAGGTATAAAGATTAGGTTAGTTCAAATTCTTTCTCTGCATACATGTCCTAGATTACTTGCTTAGAAAGCACTGCACCATCATGACAACCAAGCTACTAGCATTGTCAGGAACGGTCAGTGATGGCGAACACATTTCTGTTACAGGTTTTCTTTAAAGCCCACTTGAAGTCACCAGGATAGACATAGTGCGATAGAGATTGTAAACAAAAACCTCAGTTTTCCTAGTCTTGCTTCCAATTTCTTGTTACAGCAGTTGTGCATGGCATCTAATTAGGACTGTGCGGTAGAATACACACCAAAGTTAGACCCAGTGCGCTCCGTAACAGTAGGGATCAAAAACACCCTCTCCTCTTCCCTGCAAAACTGTGTAAAGAGACTTGTGCAGATGGGTGTGCCCTATTACTTATTATAGAGCAGGGGTCTCCACACTTTCGAAACAAAGGGACATTGGGCATAGAAAAGGTACTGATATCGGAGGGAAAAAACAATGCCCCATGTTTTGTGTCATTGGGCCCCATTGCTGGTTTCTTTGGGAGGAATTTGGGCCTCATTGTTGGCATCATTGGGAGAAATTAGACCCCATCATTGGTGTTGTTGGGAGGGATTGTGCCCCTTCATTGATTTCACTGGGGGAAATTATGCCCCACTGTTGGAATCAGTGGATGAAAAAGTGCCCCAAGGGCTGAACGAAAGCAAGCAAAGGGCCACTTCTGGCACCTGGGCTGCAATTTGGAGACCACTGGTATAGAGCATTGTAATATTAGGGCAGGAGTTTGCATTTTCACCTAGAGATAAAGGTGTTTTAAGGCTTTTGCAAAGATAAATCAGTCACAAACCATAACGCATGGGGTACAGGGCTATAAATGTTTGTAAGACACCAATTGGGCCCTAAAAGAAAATTCTGTTTTAAAGGAATCCATCAGGACTTTGGTCACCTGACACTGCTGTGGAATCGGGCCACACAAGCAGCACTTAGTCAACCTTCATAGAAATGCAGTGCAGGAATATAACCCCACTTCCAGGAGTAGGACAATAGGGGCATCTGGTCATAAATGGGGAGCACCAGCTGTGGCAGGTGACTGTAATGTGCAGTACACCCGTATGGCTTCCTGCACTAAATCAGGCATGTAAGCTGTTGTTGCCAGCCTCCTTCTAAAAATTGTATCTGTCTGGCTTTGATTGTTTGAGTCACCATTCGGTTCTGTGATGTCAGAACTAATCTGCATACTTGTTCAGTGACTTAGTCATAGCAATTTGACATTGCAGCCAGGCAGCTAGCATTTTTGGTAGGAGCGAATAGCAACATGCGTCATTAATGCCATATAGGTAAGTACCATTCAAGGTGGAAAGATTATAATTGTAATATACAGGATTAGACACTCAAAAGGGCTTTGACTTGCAAGGGAAGGTAAAAGGCATCTTATAACCTCTACAGAATCTGAAAATACACAATGCCTGCCTTTCCTGTCTGGGACTGTTTGTAACTTTTTGGATATTTTTTTAATTATTTTTTTCAATGCAGCGCTGTCTGTCACAACTAACTTTAAAGATCTATGGAGCCCAAGCAGTTTTCATACTAGATAAGGAAATTCTGATAATTTCACTTCAGCAATAAAAAGCGCAGCAAAGCAATTGTGTCACCTAAGATTATATCTTTGCTTAAAGGAAACCTTTGCTGAGGAAGTATAATTTGCCATTGTTGATCTCTGCGTCTAAAAATGCTAGTTTCCTGGCTGTCGTGGTAAGCCATTGGCTTTTGGTACTTTTGAAATTTCTAATCTGCATGCTTCTTCCATACTAGTGGTCTTAGAAAGTATTGAAATCAGAAACCGCCAGAAAATTAGCATTTTCAGAGGGAGGTCAGCAAGGGCACCATCTGTATTACTGTTAGTATTTAAGTAAGGGTACATACCACATTCGTGTGTATCTACTAACTAAATGTTTTGCTGTGACCATCATGGTTTAATGTAGACTGGTAAAAGCATGTGGTTCACATACAATAACTGTATGGAAATATGTAAAATACATAAAAATGCTCTGTGGAAAATTTAAGTGGAACTCCAGACAAATGTCTAAATACACAATTAAAATACCACAAATTGTTATTGTCTTATTACTAGGCATTCTGGCCAGATTGTTCTCTATTTTCTTTACTGTAGTTTACCAATATGTTTTGGTCACCTCCTTCCAGCCTGTGATTGGACAGAAGAATGCACATTGTTATTATTCTGCGCCCCCCCCGTCAGTATGTTCTGTTATGACTGACCGCACTGAGCGGCTTACTTAGGGTGGTACCCCTCCTTATTCCAGTGTGAGTGGTGCAGTTCAGGAGGCTACAAGAGGCTGGTTTCCGCACAGATTTCATCTATTTTAATTCTGTCTAAAAATAAAAATGTTTCAAATTAACATATAATGGGCCAAATTGTGTTTTTGTATTATCTGCCTGGAGTTCAGCTTGAGTTCTTGAATATATTTAAGGTTTCTAAACTGCAGTGCAAAAAAAGTCCTTTTCCGGACTTGCCGAAAGCACACAAGTGCGTACATACCCCTAAGACCCCTTTCACACTCACAGCGCGGCCGCGTTAGCAGTAAAGCATCGCTAGTTTAAGCTGTGTTTTCGTCCGCTAGCGGGGCACTTTTAACCCCTGCTAGCAGCCGAAGGGGTTAAATGTGCCCAAAAAGCACCACCCATTCATTTCAATGGGCAGAGGCGGTGGAGGCGCGGTGTATACACTGCTCTTAAACAGCTGCAAAGATGCTGCTTGCAGGACTTTTTCTAACATCCTGCAAGCGCACCGCTCCAGTATGAAAGCACTGGGGCTGCAGGGGAGGCGTTTTTCAGGCGCTATTTTTTAGCCCTTTAGCACCTGAAAAACTCCTCCAGTGTAAAAGGGGTCTTAATATTTTATTCATTTTGGGTAATTAAGCAAAACAATGCATCGGATAAATGTTTAGAAAGTACTCTACCATATATTTTTTTTTCTATTACATGTCAAAATGCATTTAAAAAAAAAAAAAAAAGCAAATATTTGAACAGGTCTAGTTCAAATGGCGTTCTGATCTTCATAATCCTTAGAAGACAGTTGCTGGTAACTACATTTATAATTATTAGTATTGCTTTAGAGTCTTCCACAACTGCTACCTGAAAGAGGATTGGCTCCACTTGCAGCAGGAAACACAACTCAAAATAGTAAAAAAATCTCCTCCTACCTTCTCAATGTCTTAAAGTAAAAACAGTCATCAGTGTGGACAAGGATAAACAATAAGGCAACTCAAACCAGCAAAAACCATAAGAGACCATGGAGAAATACAGAGGCTGTCTTGGAAGACTCTTGAAGGTAGGACTTAAGCGGCCATACACCTATAGATTATCTGCAGATTTTCTATGGTTATATGGAAAAAGTGCAACAGATTTCTCCATGTATGCTAAACTGTGTGGATGGAGGAATCTCCCACTGGGCCAAGCTTCAGTATCTTGCTAGTCGGCCCTGCTGGCTCTCAACCTAAACAATGCCTGCGCCCAATCGGAATGTTCAGGTATTGTGAGAGCCAGCGGGGCCGACTAGCAAGATATGGAAGCTTGGGCCAGTGGGAGATTCTTCCATCCACACAGTTCAGCGTAGATGGAGGAATCTGTTCCAATTTTTCCATCTGACCATAGAAAATCTGCAGATAATCTATAGGTGTATGGCCAGTCTAAGGCTGGCCATACGTGATTTTTGAACCGTTAATGGGCAGGCTAAATTTACCAAGTTGATTTGATCGATCAACTTGAGTACAACCAGCCTGCCAAATTCTTTTGCGATTATCACTGTCTTCTGGATGGGGAAGACAATTGCTGATTCCCCTATCAGCACTGTCTGGTGATGGGGAAATCGTGCAAATTTCTTTCCTGCAACCCATGGTTGCAGGAAAGAAATTTGCACTGTGTATGGCCAGCCTAACTTTAGTTTTTCCTAAACATCTTCCAGGACAGCTACCTGAGAGGATAAACAATTTATTCTACACTAAGACCCCATTCACACAGGGGCAACACGACTTGCAGGTCGCCTCAGCGAGGCGACCTGCAAACGACTGCCCGGGCGACTTGCAAAACGACTTCTGTATAGAAGTCTATGCAAGTCGCCCCCGAAGTCGTACAGGAACCTTTTTCTAAGTCGGAGCGACTTGCGTCGCTCCCCTTAGAACGGTTCCATAGCACAAAATGGGAGGCGACTTGTCAGGCGACTAGGTCGCCTGACAAGTCGTCCCTGTGTGAATGGGCTCTAAGGAGTCTGTAAAACATCTCTACTGAAGGTCAATAGAAGTTACGTCAGCTGCCACCATTTACTGGCAGTCACCTCTTCAGGCTAGAGCTACACAAGAGATAAGAATTAATCTCCAGGAGTAGTAATTAATCACTAAACAAAAGGAAAAAATAGCTCTCTTAGGACTGGTGCACACTGGATGTTTAGCCCCGATGCATGAGATCCTAAAATTTTTATGTGGGCAAAAGGCACAGGTGCACCATCCAGTCCCACTACCCACACCTGTAAAACTCTGAGAGGCTGTGTAACAGACAGGTGCATCGTTTGTTGCTAAGGTTTAGGGCAGTATGGACAAGTGTCTGCGTTCCGGACGTTTAGTCCCTAGACGCATATTGCCCTAAACATTAGTACCGCTAGGTGCTGTACTGCGGACGGGCGGCCCGTACAGGGCTCTTCCGGGGATTTTTTTTTTTTTTTTTTTTTTTTAAACCCAGTGGCGATCAAATACCACCAAAAGAAAAATCTATTTGTGTAAGGAAAAATTATATACATTTTGTTTGGGTACAGCTTTGCATGACTGTGCAATAACCAGTTAAAGAAGGGTAGTGCTAAGTTGCACGAAGGGGGTAAAACCTTCTAGAGCTGAAGTGGTTAAAGGCTGCTGGCATAGGGGGCTGGTTTGGTGCACCTGTGCCTTCCAGCCATACCAAAATGCTGGGATCTTATGCATTGGGCCTTAGGCCGTGTTTACTTATGTGCGGCTGTAAGTTCGTACCTAGGATCCGGTGTGTGTCTGTTCATCGGTTCAGGTGCGATTAAGGTCCACATTTTTTCCTGAATTCGCACCCAAACACGCACCGGATGCTTTTTCAATCCAGACCTTGGCTGCCCTGGACACGTGTGAACCAACTCCTTTGAGAGCCGGTCACACTCGCATGTCATGTAAATTGGATACTGTGGAATCCCATATCCAGTTTGCATATGTGTGAACCGTGCCTGAATCCCCAACATGCATGAGGCCCTTTGGAGTAAGCTACACAAGTAGCATACTGTGCCATCTTGTAGTGATCAGTTGCACTTGAATGGAACATTGTGCAATCATGTGAAATTATTGCGATTACATGATACTTGTGTAGCTTTCTCTGTAAGGAGTGCTAGTGGCTTTAGTAGCATGATTGAGCAACTATAAATCTTCTCTGTAGTTGTAGCCTGATAAGGTGACTAGCGGTGGGTGGTTAAATCTGTTTGTAGCAAGAGGTTAAAATTGCCTTTTTATCTTCAGCTTGGTACATGCACACATTTTTTTTTTTTTTTCAACCTGTAAGTTGAATTAAAAAAACCTGACAATTCCCTGCATCTGCACAAGTGATGTTGATGAGAGGATCTCTCCCGCTGAGCTATTGTATTTTGATGGGGACACCATTCCCTGCCCCCAGAATACATTGATCAGTGCAAGCGCTAACTGAATGTTGACTTTCCAGCATGCCCTTTCGTCAGATAGCGGTCCACACCTACCGAAAGTCAGCCGATTCATGCTGAACTGGACGATTTTCGGTATGTGTATACCTAAATTTAGCCCAAGACCAGCGTCTTAATTGGAAGGAAATTACTATTGTGCTAAAACCCAAAACATTAATACTTTCTACAACTTGGTAATGGTTTGTCTGGCCTTCTATTTAATTAGACAGGGTGCAGTAAGTCATAGCGACCAATCTCCAGTCATTTCCCTTTGTTCTATTTAAAACTGTTAAATTGTAAAGGCTTGTTGTCCTTGATTATGGTGCACAGTTGATTCCTGCACTGCCTTGTTAAGAAATTTCTACCATTTCACCAAGGAACAACTTGGTGAAATGGTAAATTTGATGGGATACTATTGAAACTGGTCAGATGTAGGTCTAGAACGTAAGACCATGATCTATAAGGTTACTGCAATAAAAAAATAATAACCCTATTGCTGTAAGACTTACAATGTAATTGGATGACCAAAATCTGGTTACCAGAATGTCAGCTGCTTAACTGTGCTTCAAAATGAGAATTCCAAACCTTGTCTATACAACAAATCACAAAGAAAGCGAGTCCATTTCCCTCTGCAGGATGATCACATGACCACTCTTTCCGCGTCTGTTTGGCTGGAATCTGGACCTGACTGTTACAGACACAGGAAATCATGTCAGAAGGACTGAAAACTGATTGTAAATAGATGTCCCTCTGCTCCATGTAGTACCTGGGGTACTATATTTATGAATGTGTCATTTGTATTGTAATGTGAAATGTGTATCATTTTGTCATCTATGCTCTTTAACGCCCAGACGATCCAGTTAAAAATACATAATCTAATAAAGATCACTAGATTGGCTCTTACTAGTATTCTTTTAGTGTTAAATGACAAATGGTTTAGGTCATTAAGTTTTGGGTGGGCATTGATTATTTGAATTATCTGCAGCATTGTAAAGCTGAACTACAGGTAAATGGATAATATACGGGATGTGCTGTCTTCTCCTTGAAAAGATTTGTAATTCTGTGCAGACACTTGAGTTCTAGATCTCTGCAAAATGACACAGCCAGGAGGGTGACACCATTTTCTCTGTAAGGGCACGTTCACATGCATCAATACCATGTTTTTAAGCTGTATTTATGCAGCATTTTTAAAGCTTCATATCCATCCGTCAACATCTGCCATTATTATTACAAAGGGCACCACATAGTGCTGTACACACAGGAGTGGTAGCATTGCGTTGTTAAAAATGAAAGTGGTATTAAATATTCAGAGTTTTTTTTTTTTTTTTTTAATACCAAACATGTCATACTCCCCTGCTCTGTGTAATAGCTTTGCATAGAGCATCCCCAACCCTCCTCTTCTCAGGTCCCGTGTCGGCGCTCCTGGCTCCTCCCCTTTGACCAATAAGGAGAGGGAGTCTCGGGACAGCCAAGGCTCTTGTGCACATCACTGGGTTGAGAGGAAGCTCAGGTAAGTATTAGGGTGGCTGTGGGGGGAGCTGCACACAGGTTTTTTACCTTCAGGCTGAATTTGGACTTGAAACAGACCAGAAGACGCACAGGGCTCCTATGCAAATTGCATCGGAGCCGATGCGATGTGTGAACTGGCTACATAGAGAGCCGGTCACAATCTCCTGCTGTGCTAACCCAGCCTCAAGCATAGAATGCATGAAGGTGTAAAACCTTCAGCCTTCACAACCACTTTAAAAGAGAAGTGTTTTTTTGTTTCTTTTTTTGCAGTTTCATACTTGCCTAGGTGGATGCTGCATCTGTCCCCCCGTGCCTCTGCACTGAGAACTGAGTGATCGAACATCACTGATGGCTTGTTGTTCACCGCTCCCCAAGCAGAGAGCTGCTGACTGTCAATCAGCAGCTCTCCGCTCTGCCCCCTACTTGCTCACTGGAGCACTGAACTGTGGAGAGGCGGGGAGTGGCCGTCTCAGGCTCTCAGTGGCCGGTTGAGATGGGTATCTGTCCAGGCACCTGGCGGATCCTGATTTTTCTTGTTGTGATGATGCGGGTCCTTGACGGATTCCTGTGACATCAGCAGAGAATGGACTTCAGCCTGCTCTCTGCTGAAAACGGGTCACAGAAGTGCAAAAGGAATTGCACTCCTGTGACCCATAGGAGAAGCCAAAGGAGCTCAGGCTTGACTTCTCCTTTAACCACCTCCAGCCCACTGTATAGACAAATGACAGCAGCAGGGGGGCTCTCTCATCTGGGAAGATGTCGTCCCACTCTCGCTGCGCTTGCGGGGGTGCGTGGAAATTGGTGGCGCGCGGTTGTCCCTGGGCCGATGACGTGGCTCTTTACCCATGTGATCAGCGGTGTCCAAGCACAGCTGATCACATGTAAACAAGGAAATACCGGTTATCTTCTTGACTCCCCTCACACTGACAGCAGAGCCGAGCCAACAGGGGAGACGTGCCCTGATGATCAGTAGTGCCATTTCACCAGTGCAGTCTCATCAGCACACATAAGTGAAGGAGAAAAATTACATATTTACCAATAAAATAAAAATTCCCAACATTTTTGTTCTTTTTTTTTTTTTGTTTAGGAAAAAAAAAAACCCAACCCGGTGAATAAATACCACCAAAAAATAGCTGTTTAAAAAAAAAAAAAAAAAAAAAACTGACCGCACAAGTGGGACAGTGCTGAAAATTGGCCTGGGCAGGAATGGGGTTAAAGTGCCCAGTATTGAATTTGTTAACCACTTAAGGACCGAGCCTCTTTCTGAGATTTGTTGTTTACAAATTAAAAAAGGTTTTTTTTTTGCTAGAAAATTACTTAGAACCCCCAAACATTATACATTTTTTTTCTAACACCTTAGAGAATAAAATGGCGGGTGTTGCAATACTTTCTATCACTAATAATAATGTTATGACGAGTAAATTGATACCCATCATGTCACGCTTCAAAAATTGCACCCGCTTGTGGATTGACGACAAACTTTTACCCTTAAAAATCTCCATAGGCGACATTTAAAAAAATACTACAGGTTGCATGTTTTGAGTTACAGAGGAGGTCTAGGGCTAGAATTATTGTTCTCGCTCTCGCTCTGTCCAAATTTAAAGATTTAGATTTGGACAGAGCAATACCTCAAGTGTGTGGTTTGAACACCGTTTTCATACGCAGGTGCTCCTCGCTTATGCGTTCACTTTTGCACGTGAGCTTGGCAGGATGGGGCGCGTTTTAAAAATTAATTTTTATTTTTTTTTAATTTTACCTTTTTTTTTTTTTTTTTTTTTTTTTTTTTTACACTGTTCTTTAAAAAAAAAAAAAAAAAAAAAGTTGTCACTTTTATTCCTATTACAAGGAAAGTAAACATCCCTTGTAATAGAAAAAAGCATGACAGGACCTCTTAAATATGAGATCAAAAAGACCTCAGATCTCATATTTACACTAAAATGCAAAGAAAAAAATGGGATTTAAAAAATAAAATAAAAAAATGGCCCTTTTAAGAGCTATGAGTGGAAGTGACGTTTTGACGTCGCTTCCGCCCTGCAATGGTATGGAGACGGGTGGGAGCCATCTTCCCCTCACTCGTCTCTATACCACACAGCAGAGGACCTGACTGCCTCCAGTAAGCGGCAAAAGGCACCAGAGAGTGTCGGGAGGGTGCCCCTTTCCCGCCGCTGATAAGTGATCTTGCGGTGAATCCACTGCAGAGACTACTATTATCAGGAAACCGGACTGTCTACTGAAGAAGAGGATACTGGTGTTATGGCAGCTAGCTGCTGCCATAACAAAGATATCCCTCTTCAAACAGCCGACGTATATTGATGTGCGGCAGTCCGTAAGTGGTTAAGCAACATGTTGCTTTCATGAGGAATCAATGCTTGTCAGCTGCTTCCATTAAGTCAATGCTCTGACTACACCTAGAGCAAGCCAGTGAAGTATGAGCTGGGCACTGGGAGAGAAGCAGCAGACAGGGGATATGCAATTAGCGGACCTCCATCATGCCTCTGCCTCTGGGTGTCATGCTTGTGGCTGTCAGAGTCTTGCTATGCCTCATGGGACTTGTAGTCCTGCAACAGCTGGAAGTCCGCTAATTGCATATCCCTGCAATAGAGGTTCCCGAGTCCCAGAATGCACTAGGAGATAATAGAGAACTAGGACAGAGCGGCTCCAGCCACTTCCTGTTTGTACAGCACAGCTGTGTGGTAAGTAACACCATTTGCTTCTGTGTTTGGGCAAAAGCATCAACCAGTCAGCCCCAGGTAGAAGCATTGAGCATTATTGCCAGTATACAAATCCATCTAGCAGAGAATTTACAATATCAAACCACAGATCATTTCCTCTACATCACTTTTCACTAGAAAAGCAACTCTTTAATGGGCATTTATCAAGCATTCTTGAAGCTTTTTACATGCTTCAAAAACACATACATGCTATAGGCACATCAAGAACATTGCTTTGTACTTCATAATCGACCCACGTGTGAACAAGCCCCAATAAAAGAAAGTGTGAACCCAATCACTATAATGTCATATAAGTTGCAACTTGGTCTTGAAATTTTATAAGTTATTTCAAAGTGTATATGTAGCCCAAAACTTTCTTTTTAGATTTGGACAGAGTAGGGAAGGGTTAAGACTACAACACACAAATGGCCACTGCCCCCACCTATAACTGGCCTGTGCAGCAAGGAACATATGGAAGGGCAACGCATGCAAAACAAAACCAGAGAAATGCCCTGCACAACCTACCGACCAACCTGCAAACAACCAAATTTTCCTGTCTAACAGTATGTGTTAACAGGGGTTTAGTCTACACACATTTGCAAATACATGTGTAATCTACAGAGCCCCCTAAAGGCACCCCAGTATTTTCTGTAGTCCTAACTCTAAATTTTGAGAGCCTCCACAGTGGATGCACATGCATTATAATGGCTAAGCAGAGGGCAGGTGAGCCTGGAGGGAGCCCATACCACCTTAAAGGCACAGGGGTGCACTGGACACCCAGCACATAGCACTATGGCAGCAAAGGTAGTCAAGAGTCTGTACCACACGCAATAATTCCCTTCACTTCATGCCTTGGAGATGTAACAGAAAATCAGGGAAAGAAAATCTCCAGAAAGTGAGGGGAACGCCATACTAACGTCATGCACGCTGCAGCTTGAAAAAAAAAAAAAAAATCGGTACAGCTTATTTTTTTTTTTACTGAGCTAAAATACAGTCTGTTAATTGTAATGTGACTATACACACAGGCATGTGTATTCTTCATTAAAAAAAAAAAAAAGTAGAAAAATCTACATTTTTGGTCAGTAATTTTCGCCTTATGCGCACATTTGCATGCAAATGTCCATTAACATTGTGAAAGCGAGAATAAGTTTGCGCACAAATGCTTAAAAAAAAAAAAATAGATGCTCAAACTGGTGTATCGTATCTGCCTATTTGTGAATGTTATTGACAAGCCAAATTAATCTGTATTTAGGTATATCTGGGCTGAATCATTACCAGGAAAACCGCTGCAACATGTAAGTACAACCTCTGGGTCTCCATCACATCATATTCATTCTAAAAACCAACAGCAATGTTCACCATCACATTCTAAAGTAATTAAATGGTAGACATATACCAAATAAAGGACTTAATGCATTGCATTCTCTGCATTGAGGTAAAAAAATGTAAAAAAAAAAAGCAACTCCCCCTCCCCAGCACTGTGCATGAGAGCAGTGGCGCTCTCTCTCTCCTCACTGGACAAAGAGACAGCAGAGGGTGCCATTGGCTCCTGCTGCTGTCAATTAGCCAGTGAGAAGAGAGTGGAGCTGAGCCGCCCTCCAGTGACAATGGACACCGAGCATGGTTCTGGAGCGAGCCTGCATGGCGACTTGCTATGGTGGCAGGAGGGGGGAGGAGGGGCCCAGGAGTACCAGCGGGGGGACCCGAGAAGAGGAGGCTTGGGACTGTTCTGTGCAAAACCACACAGAGAAAGTAAGTTATCATATTTGTTATTTAACCACTTCAGCCCCGGAGGATTTTACCCACTTCCTGACCAGAGCACTTTTTGCGATTCGGCACTGCGTCGCTTTAACTGACAATTGCACGGTTGTGAGATGTTGTACCCAAACAAAATTGATGTCCTTTTTTTCCCACAAATAGAGCTTTCTTTTGGTGGTATTTGATCACCTCTGCGGTTTTTATTTTTTGTGCTATAAACAAAAAAAGAGCGACAATTAAAAAAAAAAAAAAAAACGCAATATTTTTAATCATTTTGCTATAATAAATATCCCCCAAAAATATATAAATAAAACATTTTTTTTCCCCTCAATTTAGGCCAATGTGTATCCTACATATTTTTGGTAAAAAAAAAAAAAAAAAAGAGTAAAGAGTTTATTGATTTGTTTGCTCAAAATTTATAGTGTCTACAAAATCAGGGATAATTTTATGGCATTTTTATTTTTTTTTTTAATTAGTAATGGTGGCGATCTGAGATTTTTATTGGGACTGCGATATTACGGCGGACACATCGGACATTTTTTACACTATTTTGGGACCATTGTCATTTATACAGTGATAGATGCTATAAAAATGCACTGATTACTGTGTAAATGACACTGGCAGTGAAGGGGTTAAGTGTGTCCTAGGGAGTGATTCTAACTGTTAGGGGGCTGGGCTTTAGCACACAGGACAGTGATCACTGCTCTCGATGACAGAGAGCAGTGATCTCTGGCCTGTCACTAGGCAGAACGGGGAAATGTTTTGTTTACAAAGCATCTCCCTGTTCTTCCTCTCCGTGACACGATCACGGGCACCCTGTGGACATCGAGTCTGCGGGACCCGCAGTCACTGAGACCGCGGGCCAGTGCCCGCGACACCGCTTCTTAAAGGTAACGTACCTGTACGCCCTTTTGCCTACCAGCGCCATTCTGCCGACATACATCAGTGTGTGCTGGTCGGCAAGCGGTTTAAAAAAAAAAAATGAACATATCCTTTATGATCACTTTAAAAAATGTTGGTGTTGCCTTTACACACACAAAAATAAAATTGGCTTATATTAGTTAAATATAACAACACACAGTGCAGCACTAAAGTAACCCTAGCATATCACAAAAGCATTCATGCTATCCAGGCAAATTAAAAGAGGGGAGAGTCCACTAAAAGAGTCCTTGCAAAATATTAAAGACTTGAAGATGCACAGGGGATGATGTACAGAAGAGGAAGACTCGTCACCTTCACCCAATCACACTGTCTCTTACCATAAAGATTTGATCATCTCAAAGGAATGGTCTAAAAAGGAGTCTCAGGTATGGATGGTCTGCCAGTTTCTTCCCCCAACAGCACTTTCTCATTTTCACCAGCCAGTTCAGTAAAAAGATTAAAGCACTCCCAGGATAATCAAAAGGAGGAAAGAAAGCATCTCAGTGTAGCAAATACCATAACATTTATTAATTTAAAAACTAGAACACTCACATAAGCAGAAAAAAAATAGCATGTCATAAATATCAATGTTGTTTCCAACAAAAAAAATGGGTGCTACTTCCTGATGTGCAATGTCACATGCTGTGCATACTTCTTATGCGTTTGGTCATCAATGACATCATTGGTTAAAACAGTTCAAAGTCTTAACAAAGAATTATCTTTACCTTTTTTTTTTACTCTCTTTTTATCTTTACTCTTGTTCCGCACCCATCCCCCATGAGACAAAGTATACATAGTACACAGAAGTGTGTTACTAGCCAGATTACCTGGACAAAATAAAGTAAAAAAAAAAAGAAAACTAAAGCATCCACCAAATCTAAGGATTGGTGAGCTGCAACATATTAAATGTTTCTTTTTGGGGGACCATGGCTTTATGTATATTCTTTAAAAGCCTTCAATAACCATTCCCGGGAGGCTTTCTAAAAGATATCTGTGCATTATTCATTGGTATAGTACCCAGTTCAAAAGAATCAGTGGTGTTTCATCAGTTAGGGGGTTGGAATCTCTAATGCATTGTCCTTTCAGTTGGCCACCTTTGATTCATATAAGTTACATACCCTGTACTTCAATTCCCTTCACACCTTCCAAGTCTATTGTGTAGTAGCAGGTGGCTTGTGGAATATGCGGTGCAAAGATGACTTCCATTGTCCGTACAATGCAGCCTATGAATGGCGGAGGAGCTTCGCGTTGTGTCCGTGCCACCATGAGTCTCATTAGAAGCTGATTTGACCAAGAAATTCCCAAGGCTGGTAGCATCTTTTTATCCTCCAATCTAAATGTAATACATAAAGGAAATATATTAAACAGGGGAACACAAGATTACCCTGTAGTGAAATGTCATAAAAGTGATAAAAAAAAGTTTTCAAACAGACTCAGGGGATGCAGCCTATTATCCTGAAGTTGAGTTTGTGCATTTACAGTCCTGTGGGTTCCTGGGTTTAAGCACCACCTACAAACACACAGCCTACAGCATGAGATGGAGGCTATATAAGCCCCGAGCTGTGATAAGAAGCTACAGTGAGAAAAGCTCTGATGGATGTGGATGCAGTAGATCAGGGATATGCAATTAGCAGACCTCCAGCTGTTGCAGAACTACAAATCCCATGAAGCATAGCAAGACTCTGACAGCCACAAGCATGACACCCAGAGGCAGAGCATGATGGGACTTGTAGTTTTGCAACAGCTGGAGGTCCGCTAATTGCATATCCTTGCAGTAGATTATACTGTATAGAACTCAGAATTAGTTTATGGTTGAACTTAACTCCCAAAAGGGAGTTCGTTTTGCTTTAATACTCAACCCCCCACACACACACACACACACACTTTTCAGCATAATTGTTGGATATTTTAAAATTTTCTTTGTATTTTTCAACCCCATCCCCCACTACTATTCTGGGCCAGTTTGATGTGTACTTATGAGCTATGAGTAAGCGATTGGTGTAAGTGCGAAACGCGTCAGTTATTCTTGTACCACCCCACAGTCGTGTTTTGTGTACCCCATGATCCTGTATTTTGAATAAAAAGACGGCTTTATCCATTCCGGTGTGCGGCTGTCCAGGTCTTGTTCTCTTCTACCAGTTTGAGGTGTACCTGGTCCCGCAGCCTCCTGGGATACTCACATCACATCTCTCAGCAGGCTGCAGAATTGGCACACTCAGGAGCTGGGTTTAGCACATCACTGGAGCTGTGCCTGCAGTGGGAAGAGGCAGTCAGTTGAAGAGGAGCATGATGGTGGCACAGGACCCGCTGTGTGGAACTCGAACAGCAGATCGCAACGGGATGACATTAAATTCGCTGTGTGGGTATGTGTTTTGAAAAGCTATAAAGGTAAGGAAGGGGGGGGGGGGGGGGAGAAGGGGGCAGTTGGGATCACTAGCGGAAGTACAATAGTTCCTTGACATCAGTGCACACACTGGATCACAGGGTGAGGTACTGTATATGCTCTATTATTAACATGTATAGAGAAGGCAAAGTGACCATTTACGTCTAAACCAGCAGTGGGGATCTTACCCAATATGGCTTAGCACAGAGTTTTCTTCTTTCATGGCATCTGTAACCTACAAATGAACACAAAAGAGCTACAGTAAAGTACAAGCTAGGTTCTCCTTTTCACCCACCTATATTACACTAGAAAAGAAGCCTGTAACCATTTTAACGAGTGGGTACATACATTCTTTAAAGTAGATTTTAAGGTAAAGTCCACCAAATAAAACTCCTGCCATAGGCAATGTCACCTAGCCATGTGTGCTGTAGTTTGAGGCTGAGGTGTTTCAGGGGACATGCCCTCTTCATCAGAGCTCTGTGCTTGTATTTTTTTTAGCTTTTGAATTCAATAAATGGTGGTGGTGGTAATGCACTAGGTGTCTGTGCCCTCGTGTGTTTTTACTACTTTTGAGGTTATTGACTCACTTAAGACTAGAATACTGGTATCAGAAGTCAATTCTGAATAGATTGTATGTACATGCACTCCAGTGAGAACCACCAGGAGCAGACATTCAGTTCTGGTGGTCACCGTAGGACAGAAGGTGGTTGGGAAGTTTCTCTGGGGTCACTGATTATAAAGGAGGACAAATGATCAAACTCTTGTGCACGTTCCCCAAAATTAAAATACACTTGGCTGGATTTATTTTTTTTAAATGAAATACTGACACATACTGAATACCTGATTAATGCAGAATACAGGAGTTGTGAAGTCTCGGCTTAACTGGTGGAGTTTGGCCCCAATCGTCTGAAGATGTTTTGCTTTCACAACAGCATCCTTTGCAGCAAATTCACAGCGAAACAAAGCAGCAATAGAGTCTATGATGATCAGACGGACCTGACCCCGGAGGAGGAGGATGGGAAGCTTCTTGGTGATGCACTCGGTGAGCATGTCCTGCAAAATAATACATTCACGAGGTCTGTAGTCTTTGGACATGAGCGCAGGTACTCAAGAAGTTGCATAATAGTTGGAGAAAGTGTGCCACTTGTGTACCTGCAAGACTGTTCTCGGTAATAGTTGGAGTCGTTTTCACATGCTTTAACCCCTTCCCGTCACCACCTCCTTTAAGAGGCTCTAAATGCTAGGAGGCAGAGGTGGGCATCCCGCTGTGATTGGCTGTCACATGATCTGAAAGCTCCTGATCGCAAGTAGGCATCGGGAGTTTTCTGGTACTCACCGGTATCTGTGCTGGGAGGGCGCATCTCAGCACAGAGGTGTTTACATTTGAAATGCATACATGCAGATATACACCCCCCCCCCCCCCCGGTAACCCATCTGCCCCTGGGGCTTTATTATTGGTCAAGCTATCTGAAGCAGTTTGAAGTTCTTCCAATGTCAAAGGTTGATCCAACATCTCCCTTTCATCTACTGATAATTCTGTTAATTTAATTAGGGCTGAAACAACTAATCGATTTAAATCGACAACTAATTGATTATGAAATTGATTACTATTTTCATAATCGATTAATCAGCCAGTAACATAATGGGGTTAAAAAAAAACTAAAATGAGCCCTTTATAGTACAAAAAGAGCAAATAATCGCTACTGTAAATATTACTTTCACAGTTCTACAGTAAAAAAATGAACCCCTTACAGTAGTGATTATCTGCTTTTTTTTCTACTATAAAGGGCTAATTTTATTTGTTTATTTATTTTTTAACCCCATTATGTTACTAAACGTCTTAGATATCTATGTGTTTTTTTGTGCTTTTTACAGAAAAATGCACTACAGTTCGTTTACATGATTTCCTATGGGACACGTTCACATCCATGCTTTTTTCCAGCTGCTGCATATTTGGAAAGGGACTTTTTTTTTTTTTTTTTTTTAACGCAAAACGGTGCTTTTTTGGTTCAATATACTTCAATGGAGAAGCTGCAGAAAAGCATGTAATGTATTTTTGCAACAATTTGTGTTTTTTAATCTGCCCAACAAATTGGCCCCCAAAAAAATGCAAAAAAGCAAATCGCGGCAAAATCACGTGCGCAAAAATCAAAACGCATAGCAAAAAGCACTGCAGAAACAGATCAAAAGCAAACTGCATAGGTGTGTACCGAGCCTTATGATGGCCACACAGATCAATTTTGAGATGAGAATATTCAGACGAAAAATCTTTGTACATTCGCTGAATGAAAGAATGTTGTTTGAAATTTTCATTTGTTTTTAACATTCTGTTTTTAAAATGAATGTAATTTCTGAACGTAAACCACATACACTGTCTGAAAATTCATTTAACCAAGAAGTTTTCTATTATTTCCAAATTTTCCTGTCACTGTGGTTGAAAATGAACGTCGATTTGACCCCACTAACGATTAGAAAAGCGAACGAACAGTCTTAAAATTACATTATTTTTTTGAAGGAAGACATTATTTTTTAAATAAAAAATTTGATCTCTGAGTCTGATGATATTTACCAGATTCACCCTTTAATAGTATATACAGTATATCTCTTCTGCCTGTTATTCTCAGAGTGGATTAGATATTTTGCTCCCTTACCATATAGTATAGTTGGTTATTTATATTTACCACTGCATAGAGATATGCAAGAATAAATTGCCTTTAAAAAAAAAAAAAAAAACTTTACATATGAACTAAATTATACAGCACACTTTTTTTAAAGGTTATTAACCGATTAATCGAAAAAAAAAAAAAAAAAAAAAAAATCGGCCAACTAATCGATTATGAAAATAATTGTTAGTTGCAGCCCTAAATTTAATAGATTTATAAAAGAGATGCAGTTCATCTTCCTTATAGGATACTTTACTGCTATACAATATACAGTAGTATAAGCCGCGATCGCGTTCCCTGGGGGGGCACGCAGCACAGTGATCGGTGGTGTGGTGTGTCAGTCTGACACACCCAACACCGATCTCAGTAAAGAGCCTCTGACTGAGGCTCTTTACCACATGATCAGCTGTGTCCAATCACGGCTGATCACAGTGTAAACAGGAAGAGAAGTTTATGGGCTTTTCCTCACTCGCATCTGACAGACGCGAGTAGTGGAGAGCTGATTGGCTCTCCTGACAGGGGGGGGTCTGTGCTGATTGTTTATCAGCACAGCCCCCCCGCGGATGCCCAACCAGGAATGCCACCAGGACCATCAGGGATGCCCACAAAGGACGCCCACCAGGTATGCCACCCTGGACCACCAGGGATATGCCATTCAGTGCCCAGGCGGATGCCAATCAGTGCCCATCAGCAATGCCTGCCAGTGCCATCAGTGATGCCTATCAGTGCCACTCATAAGTACCCATCAGTGCCACCTATGGGTGTCCATCAGTGCCACCTATCGGTGCCCGTCAGTGAAGGAGAAAACTTGTTTATTTACAAAATTTTATAACAGAAACAAAGAAAAACTTTTTTTTTTTTCTAAATTTTCTGTCTTTTTTTATTTGTTTAGCAAAAAATAAAAACTTGCATCTGCGCAGGAGTAGGTAAAAGTGGTGTAACTAGGTTTACAACCACTTTAACTACCTCCTGCCCACCATATAGTCAAATGATGGTGGGCGTAATGCATTTTTGTTCTGGAACAGCATCATATGACGTCGCTCCAGTCTAGCGTCGTTTACGGGCGATCTGTGTCCCTGAGGCACGGCGCAACCCCAATCTCGGTAAAAAGCCGATGACGTGGCTCCTGTCCAATCACAGCTGATCACTTGTAAACAAGGAAGTGCCAGTTATTGGCTCGCCTCACACTGACAGAGTGTGAGAAGAGGAGTGCCGATCAGTGGCATTTCCTCGCGGGGTGACCTGTACAGTAATCAGTGCCCTGAATATCAGTGCAGCTCCAACGGTGCCCATCAGTGATGCCAATCAGTGCTGTCTTTCTGTGCCCATAAGTGCGGCATACTAGTGCCGTCTCATCAGTGCCCATAAGTGCTGCCTCATTAGGGCACATCAGTGAAGGAGAAAAATGTATTTATTTACAACATTTTCTGATAGAAACTAAGAAAAACTTTTTTTTTTTCTTCAAAATTTTCGGTCTTTTTTAGTTTGTTTAGCAAAAAATTAAAAGCCCAGTGGTGATTAAATACCACCAAAAGAAAGCTCTATTTGTGTGAAAAAAAAATGATAAAAATTTCATATGGGTACAGTGTTGCATGACGCGCAATTTGTCATTCATAGTGTGACAGCGCTGAAAGATGAAAATTGGCCTGGGCAGGGGATAAAAGTGCCCGGTATTGAATCAGTTATGGATGCCTCAAGTTGCAAGTCTGGGCACTTTCACCCCCTTCCTGCCCAGGCCAATTTTTATCATTTTTTTTCCCACACAAATAGAGCTTTCTTTTGGTGGTATTTAATTGCCACTGGGTTTTTATTTTTTGCCAAACAAACGAAAAAAAAAAGACAAAATTTTGAAAAACAAAACTTTTTTCTTTTCGTTTTGGTTATAAAATTTTGCGAATAAGTAATTTTTCTTCTTCACTGATAGGCGCTGATAAGGTGGCACTGATATGCTGCACTGATGGACACTGGCACTGATAGGGCTGTATCAGTGCCCTAATTATCAGTGTAAATGTCCCCTGTCACAGGATAGCCAGTTATCGGCTTTCCTTTCCTCACATTGACAGTGCTAAGGAAAGGAACTGCCGATAACAGGCATTTGTTTACATGTGATGAGCTGTGATTGGCCCTTTAGCTTGGACTGTGATCAGCTGTGTTAGAAGGACACAGCGATCACAGAGCGTGCCCAATGCACGCAGGGGGCGGGGTTCTGGGATGACGTCAATAGACGCCCTCCCAGAACTGGATGACCGTGCTGTCGCCATTTTTTGATTAAAGTGTATCTAAGCCACAAAAAACATTTTTTATATATTGCAATTTACTAATCCTTGAGTGTGATGGCTTCTTTTTTTTTTTTAATGGTTTTTAGACTTTCCGTCATTTTCGCTTAGTGATCTGACCAGTAACACAATTCCTGTCTTAGGATGGCTCTATGGAGGAGCAACAGAGACACTCTTGGACAGCAGCATTGTTTGAGAAGGTAGTGGTCATAGATTGTTCGAATTTCAATTCACATATGGCTTTCCCTGCTAGATAAAAATCCATCTCTTGATTGGCTTCTCTCAAATGGGAATGTTGGAAAATTCTTGTTTTGATCAGTCCTGCAGCCAACTGGAGGAATGCGGAGGCGTCCCGCTGGAAGAATACAATAGCATAGCAGGGAGGATTCCATCATCCACGTCACTTATGTGGATGGAGGATTCCGTTCCTTTTCTTTTTAATCGGCCAGCTGGCTGATCAGAAAAATGAGAAAAAAAAAATCCAATTTTAGCCAGTTTTAGACAGACTAGAAGATTTAGACAAGCACTTACAACTTTTTCTGTTCCAGCATGAATATGCCCCTGTGAAGAAAAAAAACTTCAGTTTCCTGCATGAAGTCAGTGACCTAAACCCTATTGAATACCTTCGGGATGAATTGGAACATTGATTGGCCAGCTTTAGACAGACTAGTAGATTTAGATGGACTCTTCATAAGTGACTAACAAATAAAGCCTAGCTCCAGCTAAAAAAAGGTTTTACATCAATAAATAAAAACTTGTCATTGTCCTTTACCGCTATGCCAGAACCTGGTGATGTTCAATATAATGGAAAGCCATGGGGTGCCCATATATGCTTCTTGAGACCTACTCGCCCAACATCATTGTAACTTACTATATCAGCCGCATGCTCAATGAAAACGTGATCTCCAAAACGGATTTTGCGAACGACATCTGCTGCAACATCTGTTCTCAGTCTGTGCTGAGACTTTATCAGCTGTAGGAGGCGCTTATTTGGGAAGGCGTCTTCTGTGCAGATGTATACAGCCCCTATATCAAAATATAATTGTCTGAATTAGAAGGAAGGTAAAGTGTATAGTCAGTGGGAGCATATTTTGATAAATTATTGCAGTGTCCACCACAAAGCAATGGCTGGCATTCAACATGCATGCTCTTAGGCCCCTTTCACACTGGGGCGGTTTGCAGGCGCTATTGCGCTAAAAATAGTGCCTGCAAACCGACCTGAAAGTGCAGCTGCTTTGTCTCCAATGGGAAAGCCCTGAGGGCTTTCACATTGGAGCGGTGCGCTGGCAGGACGGTAAAAAAAAGTCCTGCTAGCAGCATCTTTGGAGCGATGTGTATACCGCTCCTCCACCGCTCCTGCCCATTGAAATCAATGGGACACCGCGGCAATACCTCCGGCAAAGCGCCTCTGCAGAGGCGCTTTGCGGTGGTTTTTAACCCTTTCTCGTCCGCTAGCGGGGGTAAAATTGCCCCGCTAGCGGCCGAATACCGATGGTAAAACGCCACTAACAATAGCAGCGTTTTACCGCAGACACCGCCCCCGCCCCAGTGTGAAAGGGGCCTTATATATTTTTGTGATTGTATTAAATGCAAAGATAGTTTTTCCCAAAAGATGCAGAGTAGATTAGCTACTTCATTGATTACCAGCTTAACCAACTGTCAAGATAAAGTATCTGCTACACAAGGGTTGCATTATTTTCAATTAGTCAACTGACCCTGAAGAGGTCTGTACACACGATCAGAAAATCATACGAAAAATACCGCTTTCGAAGCGATCGTAAGATAATCTGATCGTTTTGAGAGCCAATCACGAAAGGTTGAAAAGGATGGACTGGTGTCTTTATTCAACCTTACTAACTTTGTAACTATGAAAGTTCATCCGATATTATCCGATGGGACAAGCACAAAAAATGTTCTCGCATGATACCAGATCATACAATTCTTGTTTAACCACTTCAGCCCCGGAATAATTTAACCCCTTCCTGGCCAGAGCACTTTTTGCTATACAGCACTGCGTCGCTTTAACTGACAATTGCGCGGTCGTGCGACGTTGCACCCAAACAAAATTGACGTCCTTTTTTCCCACAAATAGAGCTTTCTTTTGGTGGTATTTGATCACCTCCGCGGTTTTTATTTTTTGCACTATAAACAAAGAGCGACAATTTTGAAAAAAAAAAGCATGAGTTTTTACTATAATAAATATCCCCCAAATATATATTTAAAAAACACATTTCTTTCTCAGTTTAGGCCGATATGTATTTTCTACATATTTTTGGTATTAAAAAAAAAATAAAAAATCGCAATATTGACTGATTTGAGCAAAAGTTATAGCGTCTACAAAATAGGGGATAGATTTATGGCATTTTTATTAACATTTTTTTATTTTTTATTAGTAATGGCGGCGATCTGCAATTTTTATTGTGACTGCAATTTGACAATATTTTGGGACCATTGTCATTTATACAGCGATCAGTGCTATATAAATACACTGATTACTGTGTAAATGACACTATGTGTCCTAGGGAGTGATTCGAACTGTGGGTGGGAGGGGCTACCACTGACATGATAGCGATCACTGATCCCGATGACAGGGAGCAGTGGATCTCTGTCATGTCACTGGGCAGAACAGGGAAATGCCTTGTTTACGTGACACGATCGTGGGACACCGGCAGACATCGGGTCCCGCGGGCACGGTCACGGAGTACGCGGCGGCGCGCCCCCACAATGCCGCGTCTTAAAGGGGACGTACAGGTACGTCCAATTGCGCAGCTGTGCCATTATGCCGACGTATATCGTCGTGCACTGGTCAGTTAATCAGTACAGTTGCCGTTCAAAATTTTTGTTTAAGTTTTCTTTGACCACTGGTGTGCACGTTTTTTAATTATGGCATCACTATATGTTAATTATCCCTAAAGAAGCCAATTAGTGGAAAAATGTAGGGATTGTGGTGCACATTTAATTAGAAATGATTGCTCTGACTCATATTCAGAAATAAGGGAAAGAGAATAGGGATAGTAAGGGTCCCCCAAGATTTCCTCACCTCCATAAAAGTTCAGGAATGCAATGAGCAAGGATGAGTTGAAGAATTGAAAGAAGTAAAGAAAAAACAGACCGACAAAGACAGAATTTTTGGTTCCCTTAAGACTTTTTTCCCCTTTCACCTTGCGGATATCAAATGGGAACATAAATAAGCAGAGACATGAATGAGAAAACGATTAAAGGAGTATTAAAGTCACTTTCATTACATTAGGTATCATCAATAAAGAGTATTCACTAAGCCTCGGTTCACACCAGAAGCGGCACGACTTGCAGGTCGCCTCACCGAGGCGACCTGCACACGACTGCCGGGGCGACTTGCAAAACGACTTCTGTATAGAAGTCTATGCAAGTCGCCCCAAGTCGCCCCCAAAGTCGTACAGGAACCTTTTTCTAAGATTAGAACGGTTCCATTCTACTGAACGGGACGCTACTTAGGTCGCCTGACAAGTCGTCCCAGTGTGAACCGAGGCTAACTCTAAACACTGTATCAGTATTGTTGAAATGTTTTTTGTTACTTTGAAAATGTGCATATGCTTAGTCAATCCTTGTAACAGTTTTTTGGCTCTACATAACAGCCAGCAGGGGGAGAGATACATCAACTCGCGGCGCAACGCTGGAGGGATATCCTTTGACAAGTAAGTGTATCATGTGCTCATAGGCATGCGCACAGGGTGTGCCGGGTGTGCCTGAGCACACCCTAATCACCCCATGTGCATTAGCATTATCCAGGGGTGGCACCAGGTGGGTAGTTGGGGTGCCGTTGGCAAGTGTAAATGCCCCCATTATATTAAAGGCTAGGTTCAACTGTAGGAACACATTACACCTATACTTAGGATATAAGGTAATAGGCTCCCAATCAACTGTCTCCCACCATCAGAGCCTCCTCCCTGTGACAGCAGGTGGCGTTCATGTGTGTTTAAGCTTTGGGGTGCACACCCTAATGCAATAGGCTGCGCACACCTATGCATGTGCTGTTATGCATACTAGCACATTATAGCATAAACCTCCCGGGGACTGTAAAGAATATTTTTTTAAACTAATAAAAGTTAGGTTTTACAGGTTGAGTTTTTTCATTTCATAAAATTTAAAGACAGGGTGCTCAATTCCAGTGCAATGCAAAACTGGTATAGATGACAAACATCGGTGAAATACATATACCTCATATTTTATTAAATTTTCTTTTACCCAATTTTATTAATCACTAAAATACACTTTCACCGCAAGATCTCAGCTATATACAGTGTAATAAAACATACAGATTACAACGTCACCACTTTCGATAAATTCTGAACTTTCCAATGAATGTATTTCTTGTTTTTTACATAACCATATATTTGAGGCGTACCTGCTCCAAGACCACCATAGGTCTCTGGGTACTGAACAGTAAGGCACAGCTGCAGGGCTATCTGAGTCTTTCCTGCGGAGCTCTCTCCTGCCAGCTCTGTAATGCCCACCAGGGGGAGCCCTCCTCTCAGCAGATTATTTAGAACTCCACATCCCAGGCTCAGCTTTTGGTGCTGTGCGGGGAACCGGGACTTTTCTGTGTAGAGCTGCAAAGCTGAAATCCATCAAAATGATCAGAAAAATGTATGTTCCTTTAAAGTCAAACATGTAAAAGCATACAGACAAATATCAACAGGTTGGGGGGGGGGGGGGGGGGTCGGGTTCGGGGTATTCGAGTTGCATCGCAGCTAGCTTCACTAGAATAGTGGTATACACTAGCAGTTTAACCACTTGAGCTCCGGAAGGTTATACCTCCTTCATGACCAGGCCATTTTTTGCTATTCAGCACTGTGCTACTGGCAATTGCATGGTCATGCAACATTGTATTCAAATGAAATTTATATCATTTTTTTTCAAACAAATAGAGCTTTCTTTTGATGGTATTTAATCATCACTGGGTTTTATTTTTTATTTTTTGCTATATAAACAAAAAAGTTTAAAACATTTGGAAAAAAAAACAGATTTGTCTTAGTTTCTACTGTCAAATTTTGCAAACAAATAATCTTTCTTCATAAATGTAGGCCAAAATGCTACATTTCTTTGGTAAAAAAAACCCAAAACGGTGTATATTATTTAGTCTCTGTGAAAGTTATAGAGTTTACAAACTATGGTATTTCTATTTAAAAAATGGATGAATCCGGATGTACTGATGGCCTATGTCATTTCTTGAGGCCCTAAAATGCCAGGACAGTAGAAATACCCCCAAAATGACCCCTTTTTGGAAAGTACACAGTCCAAGGTATTTAGGTAATGGCATAGTGAGTTTTTTGAAGTAGTAATTTTTTGTACATTTTTTTTGAAAATTGAGAAATTAAATAAAATGTGTCCCCCCCCCCCCCAAAAATTGTATTTTTTGCATACTATCACCGGTGCAGTACAGCGTCATTATATGACTGGTGTGGCAGCGATTAGGGATACTGACTAGTATGTAAAAGAATAACATTTAAATAAACTTGTGCTCTATTTTTTTACAATTTTTTATTTTTTTGGTTTACATACTGTCATCACAGTAGTTCAGTGTCACCATAGTGGCCATTGGCCACAGCTATCAGATGGTACAGGGTGCTGTGACTGGCCCAGGTACCATGTGATCACTGTTGACCAATCACAGATCACACACAGTACATTCATAACTTTTGTTTACTACGTGACATGTGATCATATATATACCAATCTATTGGTGTCAACACTATATATATATATATAGCAAAAAAGTTTGCTTACACTCCTCTAAAATAGTTTCTACGGGGCATATCAATGCGTATGATGTGGATATAGGGGTGTGTAGTTAGAATCACTGTCAGGTTCTTATTGCTGTCTGTGCCCCATTAGGGAGTCTTGTCACAGGAATTGAAGTGAGGGTAAATTCAGAAATTTGGGATGCCATCAGAACAGAAATAGAGGGGGGAATTTTCCAATGGGTACACTTGTTCCTGGGACAACTGTCTAAAACCAGCCATAGATGGATGGAAGCTCGGGTGGTCCCTGCAAAACCGGCTGAGATTCAATCCATCTATGGGTAGGCTGATTGTACCAAATTCGATCCATTGATCAACTTGAGTAGAACCAGCCCGTCAGATTTTTAGCATGTGATTACTGCCCGCTACTATAGTCAGCTATCTGACAGAAATATTTTTGGCAATGACTATGTGGTTTCGCTGCAACCGTCAGCAGCATGAGAATATATTTTGGGTTGTTCTTTCGTGGTAGGGTTTGGCAGTTGAAAATAATATACAGATACATTTTAAAAAAAAATCTTTTGTACTGGTTTTGGGCCGTTTTACCTTGATAATAAAAAAAATAAATAAAAATCAGGCGATATATGTTACCATTTACCACCAAAAGAAAGTCCAATTTGTCCTGAAAAAAGACCAAGGTATAATCCACCTGGATACACAAAGTGGTTGCGGTGAGATGTACGGCTTTACTAACACATGTCAAAGTTGCAAAATTGTGTTTAGGCATTAAAGTGGTTGTAAACACTCAAATATACCCAGTGAAGTGAATAACCTAAGGTGATACACAGAGATGAAACAAATCCTGCTACATACGTTTTACTTGTTTATCTGCAACCCTCTCTTCTCTACATCCGTGCAGAATTGCAATAAAATCCTTCTTCATCTGTCAGTATCACAGTGGAGGGGGCGGAGAGCTGCAGTTAGATCGCTTGTACAATATATTATGAGCCGATTGGAGGAAAGGGACACCCCTTCTTCACACACAGCACAGGAACGAAAGAACATGCAGAGTTGTGTTTTGAATAGACAAGCTGTATGCTGAGCTCTCCTTCACCGTCACAAATGTATCTCATGTGTCGGGAACGAAGCACTAGAGAGAAACAACACTTATGCCCCGTACACACGGTCGGATTTTCCAACGGAAAATGTGTGATAGGACCTTGTTGTCCGAAATTCCGACTGTGTGTAGGCTCCATCACACATTTTCCATCGGATTTTCTGACACACAAAGTCTGAGAGCAGGCTATAAAATTTTCCGACAACAAAATCCGTTGTCGGAATTTCCGATCGTGTGTACACAAATCCGAAGCACAAAGTGCCACGCATGCTCAGAATAAATAAAGAGATGAAAGCTATTGGCTACTGCCCCGTTTATAGTCCCGACATACGTGTTTTACGTCACCGCATTCAGAATGATCGGATTTTCCGACAACTTTGTGTAACCGTGTGTATGCAAGACAAGTTTGAGCCAACATCCGTCTGAAAAAATCCTAGGATTTTGTTGTCGGAATGTCCGATCAATGTCCGACCGTGTGTACGGGGCATTAGAGCTTTGGAGATAGACAAGTAAACACTACAGATATATGTGCTTTGTTCAGATTTCATGACTGAGGTTTACAACCACTTTAAGATTCGTTTTAGGGGTTAAATGACTTTGACTGAAAAGTTTAGCCTTTGTAATGTGCTGCAAACCTTTCATTTCCCAGATAGCTGTCCAGGATGATGTAGACTACCATCTGAAAACATTGTGCAGAGCTTTATGAAGGCTCATTTGGATATTAACGTTGAATTTTTTCCAGTATACATTTAAATAAATAGCTTCAGATGACATTACCTGTAAGTGCTGAATGTTTCTGGAGAGCTGCACTAGCTGCTTTCTGTAAGTCATAGATGTCAGTAATGGAGAGCTGAGTCACTTGCTGCAAATCCCCAATAGAGAAAATAAGAAGGTCTTTGGCAGACTTGATGTTTGCTGAAAATAAGACACAACGTGTTATCAGTGGCCAGTATCTCTCAATCACACTTAGGCTGGCCATACATAAGCAATTTTTTTTTTCCTTCAACCACGGTTTGCAGGAAAGAAAATCACTTGTTTCCCGACAGGTTGGTTGTACTGAAGTTGATTGATAGATCGACTTTAGTACAACCAGTCTGCCCATAGATGGATCAAGATTCGACCAGTTCCTGCTGAACCGGCTGAATTTCGTTCCGTTTGTGGCCAGTGTTCTATCAAAAAGTACATCCCGTCAGATAATGCCTCCGACAATCTGCGCATGCGCAGTATGCATCGTCACTCCAGCTGATATGTGGAGCAGCTGGCATGAAGTCAACACTGCGCATGCGAAGATAGTCTGAGCCATTAACCGACGATCTGCAAATGGAGAATGTAATCGTGCAACACACACCGAAATCCGCCTGTCACGAGATCAATTCTCCCGCATGAGCCGAGAGGCAGGCAGAATCTGACGATTAAAATCATAAAAAGTTTACTGAGGATTTGTAATTTGACCTTGAGTGTTATAGCAGCTTTTTAGGTTAGGATATTTGTTTGCGCCGATTGATCACTATTTATTTTAGAATCTGACGATTACACTTTCCTTTTGCAGATCGTTGGATAATGCCTATGCATATGCGCAGTGCTGACATCATGCCAGCTGATCAACATATCAGCTGGAGTGCCGTTACATTCTGCACATGCGCAGATTGTCAGAGGTATTATCCGACGGGGATGCACTATTCAGCAGAACCCTGGCCTTAGTGCTTGTATCTGTGGGCTTTTGTTTATGTTAAGTGGGATTGCTATTCCCACACAGGTCTATGTGAATGCAAAAACGGACATGAAGCATGTCCAAGGCAGGTCATGAGGAGGACAACTATAAGTCAAATACACCTGCCAATGAATTTTAAACGATCTCAGAAGTGTCTCAAACTGATGTCATTAAAACAAGCACAAAGGCCGTCAAACACAGTTGCTTACAATAAGGGCCTGTTCACGCCACTTGCGGTACAGGAAACACTTTGTGGTGTGAACCGGCCCTGACAGAAGGCAGGAATGACTCTATGGAGCAGGAAGGTGCATCGAAAGAACAAGAGATGTTTGTTATACAAGCAACAAATCAGATAAAAAAAAACGAGAAAAAAAGAAGAAGAGAGCACCAGATTGGATCCTACAGAAAATAGTAATCATAAACTGGTCCAATCCCGCACTTGCTTTAACACATTATTATTATTATTATTATTATAATACAGGATTTATATAGTGCTAACAGTTTACGCACCGCTTTACAATATAAAAAGGAGACAATACAGTTATAATACAATAAAATACATGAGGATTAAGAGGGCCCTGCTCAGAAGAGCTTACAATCTAATAGGGTGGGGCAGGTGGTTACAAAAGGTTGTAACTGTGGGGAATGAGCTGATGGAAGTGGTAGGAGATTAGTTGGAGACGTGATAGGCTTCCCTGAAGAGATGAGTTTTTAGGGATCGCCTGAAGGTAGCAAGAGTAGGGGATAGCCGGACAGGTGGAGGTATCGAGTTCCAGAGGATGGGAGGGGCTCTGGAGAAATCCTGGAGACGAGCATGAGAGGAGGAGATGAGAGAGCTTGAGAGTAGGAGGTCTTGAGAAGAGCGGAGGGGATGATTTGGGTGATATTTGGAGACAAGATTGGTGATGTAGCTCGGGGCAGAGTTGTGAATGGCTTTGTATGTTGTGGTTAGTATTCTGAATTTAATTTGCTAGGTGATTGGGAGCCAGTGTAGGGATTGTAGGCCTTTTATAACTAACCCTGGAGAAGGATAGTAAGTGCTTCCAAGCACTCAAGGCATTTACTTGTCTTGTAGGGAAAAGTTGTGCAACCTTACTGGATCAGAAAGATGATGGGGGGCATACACCACTTCTGTCTGACTGGTCATATACATGTGGTTCATGGGTCACACTTCTTCCTACCTTCATTCTTGAAGAACCATCTACCTGACTATGGCCAGACCAGCACATCCGCCTCTCTTTATGTTGTTTTACAAGGCTGGAACTCTTAAGGACCTATTTTTACATATCACTATTATTGGGCACTGTGGAGTTCAGCACTTTAGGAGCACAGCCCCATTGATGTCTAATGAATGCTACTGCACAGGTGCTACAATTATGGAGAGGTTGAGTATACATCTAATTGGTGAAGCGGGGTGGGGGTTCTAGCTACTTCGATACCGGGCCAATTCTGGCATTCCTCTCCTACATGAGAAAAAAGATATTCATAATCAGGACATTTAGTGAATTCAAAATGGAGGGATTTGCCCCTTCCATTATTTGGTAGAGTAAATTTTATTCAAAATGATTTTTTTTACTGAAATTTATATACGCTCTCTCTAATACTCCTGTATATATCACAAAGAAAACATTCCAATATATTAACTCCTTGTTAAACTTTTTTCTTTGGGGTTCCAATGTGACTAGAGTTTCATTGGATATCTTGCAGCTACTGATTGATAGCGGAGAACTGGCACTACCAGATCTTCGTCTTGCATCGTCTTGCATCCTAGCTGGTATATAGTCAATGGTGGATGTTCCCCCAATTGAATAATGCGGTGGTGGTAGAGGCTGCGGTTGTCACCTCTTATGAAGCCCTGCTGAACTTTTTTTAAAGAGGGGAGGGCAAGGCAACACTTAAATCAGCTAAATGTGTTTTGTGAACCTGCCTAAAGCACATAGCTGATTGACCCCTCCACTTATCTCCCAATTGTCCACTCTGGTTCAACCCATGTCTGAGTGAATTATTTCACTTGGAGGACGGCTATAAGTGGTCTAAGTTTGGGATCAAATATCTTCATCATTATATGATACGGGTAACTTTAAAACTTTTGCACAGTTACAGAGGGAGTTGGGGTGCGCAGCTCTTGGAATCTCAATTATACCAGGCTAAAACATGCGGCACAAAGTCAGTTTGGGAGTGAACCAATTGCATTAGATAACACGAACTTAGAAAAAATGGTAACCACTCAGATCTATTTACAACCAACATAAAGAGGTGCACATGGGCATCTCCTCTAAACCGACACAGTATCACTGCTTTCAGAGGAAGGCCAGCTAAAGATATAATCCACCTTTTGCTAAAATGTAATAAATACATTATTAAACTAAAAAATATGCATTTTCTAAATTTTTGTATTGGAGCCCGAAAAGTATTGCAACCACGATCAGTGGACCACTGGTGCAATGTACATGCTTTTGCATTATTTACATCCCAGGTCAGTACTGGGGGGGGGTGGGGAGGTACAGTCAAATATCTTCACCTTTTTAAGACCGCTGTGCAAATACGGTGTGACAGAAAGTATTGCAACGACCGCTATTTTATTCTCTAGGGTGTTCGAAAAAAAAAATGTATAATGTTTGGGGGTTCTAAGTAATTTTCTAGCAAAAAAAAAAAATGTTTTTAAACAACACATCTAAAAAAAGAGGCTCGGTCTTTAAGTGGTTAACGATTGGACTATTTACATAGAACTTTAATATTTTTTTCAATATATATTTTTAATTTTTTTATGTTTTTTGTCCCAATTAATAGAATATTTTTCTTTTGGTACTACACCATTTATAAATTTATATTTATATTTTTGTATGGCATGATTTGTTTTATATTTATGGTTTTATAATATTTAGGCATGTTATAAATTGAGCACACAGCTTTGTGATATTGACAAGGTAGCGCCCTTTTTTCCCCACTTATTCTCTTTCTCTTGTATCAGGTCTGCTGTCGTTTCTAATAATAAATATTCACTCAATTTTATTTGCGGCCCTTTGGTGAAGTCAGGAAGCACACTTGGGACCCCCCATATCAAGAAAGCTGACCACCAACAATGTGATAATGGGTCGCCACTATATGAATAAATTAAATATAGAGCTTTGCTGTAACCAGAAGCATGATCCAAGAAATCTGCATCTCAGTGAGACATCTTACCCTTGATAACAGCCGAGATTATATGAGGATGCACATCCAGCTGAGTCCAGTCCATGTCCTCATGAGAATTTCTGAAAGAAAACATTATTTGTTAAAAACATGACAGTGTCCGCACAGAGTGGTTTTCTATCATCGTCACCATAAGATTCAGTTCCAGGATTCGTCAATGACGAGTTCAGGAAAGGAGATATAGAGAAAACACGCACTGGACCCTAGTCCAGTGTTAAAAAAACAGGAAAAAAAAGAAGAAAGCATCTGAAATGCACCCAGAAATGCATCAAAAATGCTCTGGAAGGTGCCAAAAACGGGTTAAAAAACACATATGCAGAAACGCATTCGGAGCAGATCTGGAATGCGTTTCTGTGGTGTGAACCAGCCCGTAAGGTAAACCTGCCATTTAAACACTTCCATACCGGGCCAATTCTGGCATTTCTCTCTCATGTAAATATCATTTTTTTCCTAGAAAATTACTGAGAACCCACAAAATTTATATATATATATATATATATATATATATATATATATATATATATATTTTTTTTTTAGCAGAGACCCTAGGTAATAAAATGGCGGTTGTTGCAATTTTTCATGTCGCACGGTATTTGCACAGCAATTTTTCAAATGCGATTTTTTTTTGGGAAAAAAAACACTGTCATGAATTAAAAAACAAAACAAAAAACACAATATTTACCCCAATTGTTTGCATTATGTCACACTTTAAAATTGTGCACGCTCGTGTAATGGTGCCAAATTTTGGTACTTAAAAATCTCCATAGGCTACGCTTTAAAAAAAATTTGCAGGTTACCAGTTAAGAGCTACAGAGGTCTTGTGCTAGAATTATTGCTCTCGCTCTAACATTCACGGCGATACCTCCCATGTGTGGTATGAATGCCGTTCACATTTGCGGGCGCGAGCTAAGTATGCGTTCGCTTCTGCGTGTGGGGACGGGGGCGCTTTCAATTTTATTTTGTTATTGTTTATCTAATTTTTTTATTTTTACACTTTCCCTTATTTTTTTAATTTTGTGATCGCTTTTACTCCTATTACAAGAAATGTAACATACCTTGTAAAAAATAAATAAATAAATTTCAGGCTTTCCAGAAAAAAAAAAAATAGCAGTGTTTACATCTGCTGGCGCCGGACGTGACATCAGCTCGGGCCTCCGAGGGTCATAGAGTTGGTTGGGGACCATCTGGCCCACAGCCAGCTCTATGGTAAATCACTGCTGCTGGATTCATTCTCTGGCTCCCCGATTGCATGGGGAGAAGCACCAGAGACCAGAGGAGGGGGTGGGACGTCCCCTTGTCCCCTCCCACCATCTGTAAAAGCAAAGAAGCAGAAAAACAGTCCCTATGATGGCTTTTGCTTTGCAGGAAACCACCTGCTGAAGAAAAAAAAAAAGATATCTGGATGATGCCTGCAGCTTCCATCAGAACTAGTGTCCCTATTGGAAGCTTTCCCCTCTTTTCCTGTTCTGGTGACAACCCAAAATGTGAGATTATCTTTCACTTTCAGTGATAATAATAAACAGGACAAATAGAGAGGGTGAATCTTCCTAAGGCCCCTTTCACACTGCTGCGACTTAAAAGTTGTGTGATGTCAGGAAATGCCTGTGAAAACTTGAGGTCTATGGACCTCAACTCGCATCAAAGTCAGACCAAAGTAGTACAGGAAGTAGTACAGGAACTACTTTGAAGTCGCACAGCTATGAATAGTTATCATTGGGAATCATGGGGTATGACTTGTCATGTGACTCTGATGTCCAAAGTCACAGGAAAAGTCGCACAAGTGTGAAAGGGGCCTAATGGGGACGCAGATAGCAAATAAAGTTTTGCCTTTAGTGATACTTTAACCGCCTCCCGTCTGCCGTATAGACAAATGACAATGGGCAGGATCACCTCTTGTTCTAGACCGACATCATATGACATCGCCCAGTCTCACTGCGGGGGCGTGCCGCGTTGGCGATAATGGGCATGACATGGCTCTTTACTCATGTGATTGGCTGTGTCCAATCACATGTAAACACAGAAGTGCAGATAATTGACTCTCCTCACACTGACAGTGTTGGGTGAGGAGAGACGGTCAGCGACGTCTCCTCACAGGGGTGACGTGCACAGATAATCAGAGCCATGATTATCAGAGCAGCCCCAACAGTGCCCATCAGTGATGCAAACCAGTGCTGCCTTTCATTGCCCATCAGTGCAGCCTCATCAGCGCCCACCATTGCTGCCTCAGTGCCCACTCACCAGCACCCACCAGTGCCGCTTCATCAGTGCCCACTCATCATCATCGCTCAATGCAGCCTCAGAGCCGCCTCATCAGCGCCCACCAGTGCTGCCTCAGTGCCCACTTATCAGTGCCACCTCAGCACACACCAGTGCCACCTCATCAGTGCCCACTCATCATCGCCGATCAGTGCAACCTCAATGCCGCCTCATCAGCGCCCACCAGTGTCGCTTCATCAGTGGCCACTCATCATCATCGATCAGTGCAGCCTTAGCGCCGCCTCATCAGTGCAGCCTCATCAGCGCCCACCAATGCCGTCTCAGCGCCCACTTATCAGCGCTCACCAGTGCCACCTCATCAGTGCCCACTCATCATCCCCAATGCCGCCAATCAGTGCAGCCTCAGGCCGCTTCATCAGTGCCCACTTATCATTATCGATCAGTGCAGCCTCATCAGCGCCACCTCAGTGCCCACTTATCAGTGCTGCCTCAGCGCACACTCATCAACGATCAGTGCAGCCTCATCCGCGCCCACCAATGCCGCCTCAGCGCCCACTTATCAGCGCTCACCAGTGCCCACTCTCGCTGATCAGTGCAGCTTCAGCGCCTCCTCATCAGTGCCCATCAGTGAAGGAGAAAAATTACTCATTTACTAAATTTTCTGACAGTAACTAAGAAAAACTTTTTTTTTTCACAATTTGATTTTTTTTTGTTTATTTTTAGCAAAAAATAAAAACTCCAGAGGTGATTAAATACCACCAAAAGAAAGCTCATTTTGTGTGGCAAAAAATGAAAAAAATTATTTATATGGGTACAGTGTTGCATGCCTGCGCAGTTGTCATTCAAAGCGTGACAGCACTGAAAGCTGGCCTGAGCAGGAAGTGGGTAATAGTGCCGATAGGCACGTGGTTAACCAGTTCCTGACCGGCTCACATCTATTTACGGGGGCAGAATGGCACCCCCGTGTGAAACCCCGCTGCTGGAGGAGCGCGCGCCCAATGCACAGCGGGGGGGCGATGTGCATGGCCGGTGATAGCCGCCGGCCACACACAATGGCGTACACGAGTTCCAGTAAACACACAAATCCCTGTGCTGTCAGAGGAGAGATGTCCTTTGTTCCTAGTAAGTAGGAACAGCGATATGTCTTCTCTCCTATTCAGTCCTATCCCCATACAGTTAGAAAACACTGAGGGAACACACATTAAACCCCTTGATCGCCCCCCTAGTGTTAACCCCTTCCCTACCAGTGACATTTACACAGTAATCAGTGCATTTTTATAGCACTGATCGCCATAAATCTTTCCCATAGTTTGTAGACGCTATAACTTTTGCGCAAACTAATCAATATATGCTTATTGCGATTTTTTTTTACCAAAAATATGTAGAAGAATATAAATTGACCTAAACTGATGAAGAAGTTTGTTTTTTTAAAAAAAAAATTGGAATATTTATTATAGCAAAAAGTAAAAAATATTGTTTTTTTTTTTTTTTTTAAATTGTCATTCTTTTTTGTTTCTAGCGCAAAAAAATAAAAACCGCAAAGGTGATCAAATACCACCAAAAGAAAGCTCTATTTGTGGGAAGAAAAGGGAACACAAATTTTATTTGGGTACAACCAGGGCTGGCCCAAGACACTGTGCTGCCTGGGCCCAAGAATAAATTGCTGCCCCCCCCCCCCCAAAAAAAATCACGCCCACCAAAAGGCCCCCACATTCATTATTTTATATCAAAACTAAAATTACATTTATCATCAAATCAGATTGAAAATGCCATAAATCTAGTTCCTATTTTGTAGACGCTATAACTTTTACGCAAACCAACCAATATACGCTTGTTGTGATTTTTTTAACCAAAAATATGTAGCAGAATACATATTGGCCTAAACTGATGAAGACATTTTTTTATAGCCAATATCTATAGGAGGGGTTTCCACCATCCCTGCTAAGTTTAATTTTATACAGCAGGGCTTGACAAACCCCGTGCGCCAGGTCGCATTTGCGACTAGAATTAGCGACCTGGCGCCTGGGGCGGCACAGCTGGGGGTATCCTGTCTCCGTGCGGACTCCGACCCCCCCCCCCCTGCGATCGCGTCGGGCCGCGCCGGCCGGTAATTGAGGCCGCGGCTTTGCGGCCTTCTTCGGTCCTTCTGGAATCTGGCGCCATCTTGTGGTGGCCGTTGGTATTACAACCAACAAATGCAATGCTAATGCAATGCTAATGGAGGCAGCGCTGCAATACCTGCCTGTTTTCACTACCCACCCATCTCCTTCCCAAAGTGGAGAAGAGAAGAAAGTGAGTGTGGGGATAGCTTTTTTTTTTTTTTTTTTTTTTTTTTTTTTCGTAATAGCTTTTATTTTTATTTATTTATATTTTTAAAGTAAAAACTGTTTTTTGTTTTTTTTCTTAATTAAAATTAATTTATTTGTTATCTCCCTGCTTGGCCCCTTTCCCACGGGCTGTCTGATCAGGTTCGCCTGTCAGTTTTTCAGGCGGACCTGATCGGACCCTTAGAGCGCTTTCACACCGAGCCGCTAAAAATAGCGCCGCTTTACCGTCGTTTTAGTGGCGCTATTCGGCCGCTAGCGGGGCGGTCTTTCTGTGTAAATTTAAGATTAGTTATTTTTTTATATTGAAAATAAAGCTTTATCGTTCGTTTAAAAAAAACCTGGTTCCTAACTTTTTTAGCTGGCTCCTAGATTCCAAGCAAATTTATCAATCCCTGTTATACAGTATGTCTTATTTTCAGTTTGATGTGTATTATATGTGAAGTTGCGTATCAGAGAACAGTATTGTCGTAATATTAAAGCCTATTGAGATTTCCATACATTAGAGGATTCCACCATTATTGGTAAGTTATTGATCAGTAAGTTAGCGCTGCACTTTTTTTTTTTTTTCTTGTGGTGTGGGAACACATAACAGTGCTTAGCGGCAAACCTTTTACTGACACTTTTTTTTTTTTACCTCCAGTAGTTTATCATAAATAGTAGTGAGGCGATTACCTATTATACTAAAGATCGGCATGTGGAACTAATAAACATCAACAGATTTCAGTTGTGCCCCACCAGGCCGGTCCCGTATGGACAATGTGCCTGGCTGCTGAGTTCATCGCCCCATCCCTGCACTCAGTGCACTGATTGGCAGCACTGGCACACAGCACTGATTGGCACTAATAGGCAGCACTGATGGGCCCTGATTGGCAGCACTTATGGCACTGATAGGCTGCACTGATTGGCAGCATTTAGTGGCACTGATTGGCAGCACTGATGGGCACTAATAGTCAGCACTGATGGGCACTGATAGGTGGCACTCATGGGCATTGATTGGCAGCACTGATAGGCGGCACTGGTAGGTGGTACTTATTGGAAACACTCATTGGCACTGATAGGTGGCATTGGATGGCACTGATAGGTTGCACTGATAGGCGGCACTGATTGGAAACACTGATTAGCACTGACTGGTGGCACTGATTGGAAACAATGGCACTGACAGGTCGCACTAGCAGAGAATAATGAGTTTCACATTGAGCCGATATTGACGCTTAGTGAAACTTTTTCATGTAATGAAACTGCATGCAGAGAGAGACCAGCTGTCAAAATTCAGTGGTGATGTCAGGGTGGGCAGGACCCAGCAGCTACCAAACACCAGCCAATGATTGGGCTGCTTAAGAAAGCGGGTGGGGCCACATACGCGTAGCGACCCACCCAGATCCCATCCCATTGGCTTGTGTTTGTTAGCTGCTGGGTCCCGCCCACCCCCGACATCGCTCAATTTTGACAGCTGGTCTCTCTGCATTCAGTTACATTATGAGTCAGTGTCACACACTGAGCGGCTCTGACAGGCAGAATGATCTGCTCAGGGTGAAATTGTCTCAGCAGTGGCTGCACACTCATTGGATGCCGCCCTTCTTAGAATGCCGCCTGGGACCATGAGCCCACTGAGTCCCATGGTAGGGCCCGTGTTCTGTCGAGAAGTGCCCCTCCCCCATCGAATAGTGCCCGGGAAGTACTGCGCATGCGCAGGACTGAGCCGCAGATCAGCTGGAGTGACGAGACCAGGGCGCAAGCGCACATCGTAGGAGGCATCGCTCGATGGGAGAGACCATTTTCCAGCCACAATTGAAACCTATACAAACAGTGGGGGGGAGACCGTAGTTCTTACATTGTGCGTCGCTGTTGCGGGGCGGCTGGTCAGTGTGTTGATGGCCCGGTGTTCCTCAGTGTTGCAGGGCGGGTAATGCCGTGTTCAACGGGAGGTTTTGCCTGTGGGACAGGTTGGCTTGCAGCGCAGACAAAACCAGCTCTTGAACACAGGTACTAGTCGCCCTCCAGCAGCAGCGATGCACAATCTGAGATTTACGGTCTCCCCCGCTGTTTGTATAGGTAAATATTGTGTTTAAATTGAGCGTGTGAAATGATATCTCCCATCGAGAGACACCTCCTACGACGTGCGCTTGTGCCGTGGTTACGTCAGCGCAGCTGATCTGCAAAACAGCTGTTGTGCTGTGCAGGCGCGGTGCATCCCGGGCACTATTTGATGGGGGGGGGGGGGCACTTCTCAACTGAACACCGGCGCTGGGTACAACGTTGCATGACCGCGCAATTGTCAGTTAAAAACCACTTGCCGACCGGCTCCTGTACATATACGTCGGCAATTTAAAGATGGATATCTCGGTAACGGCAGCAGCTGCTGCCACAACCCAGGTATCCATCTTTTGAGCTGGCGGTCCTATTTACGATAATGGTGGTCTCTGTGGCGGATTCGCTGCGAGATCAGAGTTATCGGTGGCAGGAGAGGGGCCATCCCCCTGCCGCCGCTTACCGGAGCCGACGGCAGCGTCGGAGGCGATCGGGACCTGTCCATGTCTGTGGTATGGAGATGAGTGAGGGGAAGATGGCGCCCCACCCGTCTCCATACTATAGCAGGGCGGAAACGACGTCAAAACGTCAGCTCCGCCCATACGTCTTATAAGGCACATTTTTCTGTTGTCATTTTTTCAAATGACAATTTTTTTTTTTTTAATTTTATTGCATTTAAGTCCAAATGTGAGATCTGAGGACTTTTTGGCCCCAGATCTCATATTTAAGAGGTCCTGTCATGCTTTTTTCTATTACAAGGGATGTTTACATTTCTTGTAATAGGAATAAAAGTGACACAATTTAAAAAAAAAAAAAAAAAAAAAAAAAGTGAAAGAATAAAATCAAGTAAACTAAATAAGAAAAAAATATATTTTTTTAAAGCGCCCCGTCCCGATGAGCTTGCGTGCAGCAGCGAACGCATACGTGAGTAGTGCCCGCATATGAAAACAATGGTCAAACCACACATGTGAGGTGTCGCCACGACCGGTAGAGTGAGAGCAATAATTCTAGCCCTAGACCTCCTCTGTAACGCAAAACATGCAACCTGTAGAATTTTTTAACCACTTCAATACCAGGCACTTAGACACCTTCCCGCCCAGACCAATTTTCAGCTTTCAGCGCTGTCGCAATTTGAATGACAATTGCACGGTCATGCTACACTGTACCCAAACAAATTTTTTATCATTTTGTTCCCACAAATAGAGCTTTCTTTTGGTGGTATTTGATCACCTCTGCGGTTTTTATTTTTTGCGCAACAAATAAAAAAAGACTGAAAATTTTGAAAAAAAACAAGTTTTTCTTTGTTTCTGTTAAAACTTTTTTGTAAATAAGTATGTTTTCTTCTTCAATGACGGGCACTGATATGGCGGCACTGATGGGCACCGATGAGGTGGCACCAATGAGGTGGCACTGATGAGGTGGCACTGACGGGCACTGATGATGGGCACTGATAGGCGGCACTGATGGGCACTGATAGGTGGCACTGGTATGCGGCACTGATGGGCACTCATAGGTGGCACAGATGGGCACTTATAGGCGGCACTGATGGGCACTCATAGGTGGCATTGATGGGCACTCATAGGTGGCATTGATGATTACTTATGGGTGGCACTGATAGTTGGCACAGATGGGCATGGATGGGCACTGATAGATGGGCACTGATGGGCACGGATGGGCACTGACAGGTGGCATGAATGGACACTGATGGGTGGCACTGATGGCACTGCTTGTTTGCAGTGATGCCCCTAAGGGTGGCATTGCTGGGCATCACTGCAACATAATGGTGCCAATCAGTGCCCATTTGTGGGCACTGATTGGCACAGATTTGGCACACTGGGCACATGTGGATGGCCATGGGGTACATACCTGGCCATCCACATGTTGCCCCTTCCCTGGTGGTCCTAGTGGCGATCCCTGGTGGTCCAGTGTGGTGATCTGAGGGGGGGCTGCGCTGATAAACAATCAGCGCAGACCCCCCCTGCCAGGAGAGCCGCCGATCGGCTCTCCTCTACTTACGTCTGTCAGACGCGAGTGAGGAAGAGCCGATCAACGGCTCTTCCTATTGACAGCGTGATCAGCCGTGATTGGACACGGCTGATCACGTGGTAAAGAGCCTCCGCCGGAGGCTTTTTACCAAGATCAGTGTAGCGGTGTGTCAGACTGACACACCGCTCCACCGATCGCCGCGATGCGCGCCCCCGGGGGCGCGCTGCGGCATGTTATCCTGCTGGACGTCATATGACGTCCAGTCAGGATAACAGAACCACTTCCCGGACGTCAATCCGCTATAGGGCGGGCGGGAAATGGTTAAACATTGCCTATGGAGATTTTTAAGGGTAAAAGTTTGATGCCATTCCACGAGCGGGCGCAATTTTGAAGCGTGACATGTTGGGTATCAATTTACTCGGCGTAACATTATCTTTCACATTATAAAACAAACTGTTACTGTTGTCTTATTTTTTTTTTTTATTAAAAAAGTGATTTTTTTTTCCAAAAAAAGTGCGCTTGTAAGACAGCTGTACAAATACGGTGTGACAGAAAGTATTGCAATGACCGCCATTTTATTCTCTAGGGTGTTAGGAAAAAATGTATAATGTTTGGGGGTTCTAAGTAAATTTCTAGCAAAAAAAACTTGTTTTTAACTTGTAAACACCGAGTCTGAAGAAGAGGCCTGGTCTTTAAGTGGTTAAAGCGAGGAAGTGCCAAATTGTCAGGAAGGGGGTAAAACCTTCCGGGGCTGAAGTGGTTAAGCACCATCCCCTGTACACAGGGCTCCATGGATGGGTGGGTGGGGGGTCTCAGCTCACCTCCGCGGTCCCCTCACTACACACCGCTCCTGCACACGCCTGTCCCATCTTCTACTCACTGCGAACACCGCGCCCTCCTCGCAGCCAATCACCTTCCAGACAAACAAAGCTCCTCTCCAATCACCAACCACCTGGCCTGCCGTCATCAGCCACCCCTTCCGTTCATTGGCGGTGACCAGGGACAACAAACGTCACGTGCTGTCCATATTCCGCTCCCATTGGTGCCATCTCTCTTACGCAGGACTTGGTTTTAACTCTTCTGGTGCCAGCGGGAGTGACATGACGGCTGGCCCGCTCCGCCTATCCCGCTCCGCCTATCCTGCTCCAACAAGGGGTTAAAGGCTGATACGGGCACCCTGGCCAATCCTGGGCGGCGGGGAGGCCTCCTGCTGCGCCGTGATTGGTCGGAGGCGGGCTGTCAGTCGCGGGAGATGTGTGAGGTGATTGGTGGGCGCTGTGAGGAGCTGTGAGGGAGGAAAGATGTCCACCGATGGGAAGAAGCTGGTCCGCTCCCCCAGCGGGCTCCGCATGCTGCCCGAGAACCGGGCGTACAGCAGCCCCTTCTGCCTGGAGGAGCCGCAGTGGGTGCCGGATAAGGAGGTAGGTTGAGGCGTGCAGCTCCAGGGGCTTTTCTAGGGGACACGGCTACTACAAGTCCCAGCCTGACCGAGGCCTTCCTAGGGGATGGGGCCCCTCCATACCCGGGGACACCGACTATAAAGAGAACCTGTCACCTCACAGCGGACTCTACAGGGGAGGGGCTCAACTTCTCTTCATTCTGGGTGCAGCAAAAAAATAAACAAAAATCAGACTTGGGTTGTTTAACATGGGTGTCCCCTTGGGGCAGATCTTCCTTCACTTCCTGTCCTGGAGACACAACAGGAAGTGAGAGGAGAGCCCTCTGAAGTCAGGGGTACTTGTACATTCCCAGAATGAAATTCTCTCTTTCACCACCTGAATACTTCCATACACTATATTACCAAAAGTATTGGGACGCCTGCCTTTATATGGACTCTGTGGAGGGGGGATTATGGTGCGGGGTTGTATTTCAGGGGTTGGGCCTGGTCATTTAGTTCCAGTGAAGGGAACTCTTAAGGCGTCAGACATACCAAGACATTTTGGACAATTTCATGCTCCCAACTTTGTGGGAAGTTTGGGGATGGCCCCTTCCTGTTCCAACATGACTGCACACCAGTGCACAAAGCAAGGTCCATGAGCTAGTTTGGGGTGGAGGAGCTTGACACTGGCCTGCACAGAGTCCTGACCTCAACCTGATAGAACACATTTGGGATAAATTAGAGTGGAGACTGCGAGCCAGGCCTTCTCATCCAACATCAGTGCCTGACCTCACAAATGCGTTTCTGGAAGAATGGTCAAACATTCCCATAGACACACTCCTAAACCTTGTGGACAGTCTTCCCAGAAGAGTTGAAGCTGTTATAGCTGTACAGGGCGGGCCAACTCAATATTGAACCCTACGGACTGATACGCCATTAAAGTTCATGTACGTGTAAAGGCAGGTGTCCCAATACTTTTGGTAATATTGTGTGTGTGTGTATATATATATATATATATATATATATATATATATATTTCTATTACACACACTGCCTTGAAAAAGTATTCATACCCCTTGACATTTTCTACATTTTGTCATGTTACAACCACAAACGTAAATTCTTCCTTTTTTTTTTTTTTTTTTTGTTGCGATTTTATGTGATAAGCCAACACAAAGTGGCACATAATTGGTGGGGGGGGGGACCATAATTGTGAAGTGGAAGGAAAATGATAAATGGTTTTCACTTTTTTTTTTTTTTTTTTTTACAAATATGTGAAAAGTGTGGGGTACATTTGTATTCAGCCCCCCTGAGTCAATACTTTGTAGAACCGCCTTTCACTGCAATTACAGCTGCAAGTCTTTTTGAGGATGTCTCTACCAGCTTTGCACATCTAGAGAGGGACATTTTGCACATTTTTTCTTTGCAAAATATCTCAAGCTCTGTCAGATTGGATGGAGTGCATCTGTGAACAGCAATTATCAAGTCTTGTCACAGATTCTCAATTGGATTTAGGTCTGGACTGTGACTGGACCATTCTAACACATGAATATGCTTTGATCTAAACCATTCCATTGTAGCTCTGGCTGTATGTTTTGGGGTCGTTGTCCTGGATTGAACAGAGCTCTGTGAGAAGTTCAGAGGGCCCCCCCCCCCCCACCCTGCTGCTGCTTTTACCAGGCTGTCCCCTCCCATCACGAACTAAGTATGTGACCTGCGGAATTCTGTCCCCGGGACACAGTGAGAGGAACAGATGTTGTTCATTCCACTGTGTGATGTCAGGAACTGGATGTGACGAGGGTCAGATGTTTTGGAGGCCAGAGGAGAGTTCTCTCTATAAAGAGGACCTGTCACTGCCCGTGCTATAACGAGGGATGTTAATCCCTTGTGATATCAATAATGTTAAAATGAATACAATACGGCCCTGGCCAGTTTTCAGCACTTTCGCACTTTGAATGACAATTGCGCGGTCATGCAACGCTGTACCCAAATTAACTTTTAATAATTTTTTTTTTTCACACAAATGGAGCTTTTTTTTGGTGGTATTTAATCACCGCTGGGTTTTTTATTTTTTGCTAAAAAGGAATGAAAATTTTGAAAAACTTCTTCTTTTTTTTTTTTTTTTTTTTTTTCTTAGTTTTCTGTCAAAGTTTTGTAAATAAGTAATTTATCTCCTTTACTGATGTGCGCTGATGAGGCAACACTGATGGGCACTGATTAGGTGGCAGTGGCACTGCAAGGCAGCACTGATTGGTGTCACTGATAGGCACTACTTGGCATCACTTGCAGGGCACTGTTGGGGCTGCACTGTATGATCAGTGCCCCCGATTACCTGTACAGCCTCCCCTGCGAGCTGAGCTGATAAACGACACATCCACATTTACGTGTGATTAGCTGTGATTGGACGCAGCCGATCACACGGCTAAAGAGCTGCATCATCGGCTCTTTACCGAGATCGGGGTTGTGCCGTGTCGTGGGGCACGTGAGAGCGATGACACTGGGGCGAAGTCATACGACGTCACCCCAGAACGAGAGGGGACCCCACCCGCCATCATTTCCCTATATGGCTGGAGGAGGTTATACTGCTCTCACACAAAGGCAAATGAGCATGTAGGTCTGGCATATGCATATATAAATGGCAATCACACCACACATGTGAGATGTCAGTGAGGGCGATGATTCTAGGGCCCGACCTCCCATTCACACTGAGGCACTTTACAGGCGCTACAGCAATAAAAATAGCGCCTGTAAAGGGCCTCTCCTGTCATTCCAGTGTGAAAGGCCGAGGGCTTTCACACTGGAGCGGTGCGCTTGCAGGACGGTAAAAAAAAAAAATCCTGCAAACAGCATCTTTGCAGCGCTGTAGAAGCGGTGTATACACCGCTCCTAAAGCGCCCCTGCCCATTGAAATCAATGGGGCAGCGGTGCTTTGCGGGCGGTTTTAACCCTTTTTCGGCCGCTAGTGTGGGTTAAAAGTTCCCCGCTATCGCCCGAATAGCGCTGCTAAAACGCCACTAAAAATAGCGGCGCTTTACCGCCAACGTCCGCTCCAGTGTGAAAGTAGCTTAACTCTAAACTTGTATCCTGTAAGTCCCCTTTCAAACGCACGGACCTATCAGGTTAGTCTGTCACTTTTTCAGGCGGACCCGATCGGACCATCCATTGCCCTCTATGGATCGGTGGATGTCAGCGGACGTGTGTCTGTCACCCGCCAACCTCTGATCCAATCCTGTTAGCTAAAAACAGACAGATGGGGATCCATTCCATCTCCATCTATCGGATTGGATGGAAATTGACAGGTGGTCCGTTTCCATCTGACCACCCATAGAGGACAGCTGGCTGTGTCTGTTCTGCGCCAGCGGACATGGACCTGTCATTCGCCTGCTCAGTGGAGAGATCCCCTGCTGAGCTGACGGACTCCGCCAGTGTGATGGGGACTTTAAAGGCTTGTACACACACTTGGATTTTTGGACACCAATTGTGTGACAACGATCGATCGTCCGCAAATCTTACCGTTAGTACGGTGCTTTCGACAGCCAATTTCACGTTTTTCATCAGACAAAAGCTGAATGTGCAAGCTTAAAATTTTTGTCTGATTTTCGTTTTCATTTAGTGCGGTTTTCGTACAAAAAAAAATCGTAAGAGCAAGACTACGCATGCTTAGAAACGAAAGAATACATACATAACCATTCAACACGTTGCGTCACTTCTGACATTTTGTATTCTGTCAGATGAAAATTCTCATATTGTTAGTAACCTCTTCACTTTCTACATGAGACTAGCAAGCCATAAAAATCAGGCTTTCAGTCGTTCGAAAATCAAAGCGTGTTTACGAGGCTTTAGGCTCTGTTCACATCGAGGCGTTTTTCTGCTCTAAGCCTCAGCTTTAAAAACACCCAACAAGACAAATACCATTCATTTCAATGGCCTCTGTTCACATCTGAGCGTTCTGTCGCCTAAAGCAAAACGCCCGCCGCTCAAAAAAAGTACATGAGCTTCTTTTTTGGCAGATTAACTTTGAAAATGCCTGTACAAAAACGCTGCAAAAAACGCCTGAAAAACACCTGTTATGCCAGAATATTTCCATTTTCAGATGATGGATTGAACAGTGCTCTGTGATATTTTTTTTTATAACCTAAACCCGCTTTAAACTTCTCCACAACTTTATCCGTGACCTGTCTGGTGTGTTCCTTGGCCCTCCATGATGCTGTTTGTTCACTAAGGTTCTCTAAGGCTCCATTCACACTAGCGCGTTTTTTGATGCATTTTGCAGAAATGCATGGGAATTTTTTAACATGGGTTCCTATGGAACATGTTCACATCAATGCCTTTTTGTTTCTCTGCATTTTTGGAAAGGGTCAGGGACTTTTTTTCATGCAAAATGCAGCGTTTTGCATGTAATACAATTCAATGGACAAGCATCAAAAACGCACGTGCAGCGTTTTTGCAGCGTTTTTGCCGTGTTTTTTTTTTTTTTTTTTTTTTTTTTTTTTTTTTTTTTTAAGACTGTAAAAAAAAACTGTAAAAAAAAAAAAAAAAAAGCCGCAAAAACGTGGCAAGCATGAAAAAAAAACCTCCAAAAACGCTCAAAAGCAACATGCATAGGTGTGAATCGAGCCTTACAAATCTCTGAGGGCTTCACAGAACAGCTGTATTTATACTGAGATTAAATTACACACTGGTAGACTCTATTTATTAATTTGGTGACTTCTGAAGGCAATTGGTTCCACTAGATTTTAGTTAGGGGTATCAGAGTAATGGGGGGGCTGAATAGTTGTGCTCATAAGTTTACATACCCTGGCAGAATTTATGATTTTCTTGACCATTTTTCAGAGAATATGAATAACACAAAAACATTTCACTCATGGTTAGTGTTTTGGCTGTTGCCATTTATTATCAATCAACTGTGTTTTTACTCTTTTTTTTAAAAAAAAAAAAAAAAAAAAAAAATGACAACAGAAACTACCCAAAGGACCCTGATCAAAAGTTTACATACCCCAGTTCTTAATACCGTGTATTGCCCCCTTTAACACCAATGACAGCTTGAAGTCTTTTGTGGTATTTGTGGATGAGGCTCCTTATCTTCTCAGATGGTAAAGCTGCCCATTCCTCTTGGCAAAAAGCCTCCAGTTCCTGTAAATTTGTGGGCTGTCTTGCATGAACGGCACATTTGAGATCTCCCCAGAGTGGCTCAATGATATTGAGGTCAGGAGACTGAGATGGCCACTCCAGAACCTTCACTTTATTCTGCTGTAGCCAATGACAGGTCGACTTGGCCTTGTGTTTTGGATCATTGTCATGTTGGAATGTCCAAGTACGTCCCATGCACAGCTTCCTGTCTGATGAATGCAAATGTTCCTCCAGTATTTTTTGATAACATACTGCAATGTAAGCACATTGTTTCCCTGGAAGCCCAGGTTTTAAATCGAGGGAAGCAACTGTCAGCACTGGGAAGACCCTCCCTACTAAAGGAGAGCTGGGAACATACCTGGTAGGGGCCAGCACAGAGGCGGATGGAGACAAAGAGGTGCAGGCACCAGAAAAGAGTAGATGGGTGACAGTCACGAAGGATAGCGGGAAAAGTGCCAGGGGGGCCTATCCTGGGCTGGAGCATCCCAATAAGTACGCTCAATTGAGTGACATTGGTGGAACCAGTCAGGGACCATCACTGCTGGAACTTGAGGGACTCTCCTAGCTGCCAGGGGAAGAACTCCTCCAGTGAAAGTGGGGGGGAGCGAAGGGAAAGGATAGACAGTTTCTGGTGGTAGGGGACTTAAATCTTAGAAGGACAGAGAGGGCAATCTGTGACAAAGACCTGAAGTGCCAACTGTATGCTTTCTACTGGGTGCTCGGGTTCGGCACATCACTGATCTGGTGGACAGATTACTGGAAGGAAAAGAGGAAAAGGAGGCGCCTCTGGGTGCAGATGTTTTAAACAAGTTTAAATTACTCTGACCTTCCCACAAGTTCAGTCCTGTTGTTGTTGTAGATCTCTCTTTTCTGCTTGCATGTTTACCTTTTTTGTGAGATCATGTGAATTTTCTACAGCTCAGGGTGGATTATAGGCGCTATTCAGGCATTTTTACAGCGTTTTCAATTCATTTCAATGAAGAGGGGCGTTTTTGAAGCGCTTTTTTTCAACGCCCAAAAGCTGCTCCAAAGATGCTGCTTGCAGGACTTTTCTCAAAGCCCCGCCAGCGCAACACGTCAGTGTGAAAGGGTCCATTGAGATGCATGGGGAGCGTTTTATGAGCGTTATTTTTAGCGCTAAAACGCTGCAAAAACGCCTTGGTGTAACTAAAAGTTCTCTCATAATACACTCACATTTTTGGAGTCAAAGAAAGGCATTGAATGATATGCTTCCTTTTCCTCCTTCCTTTTTTTTTTTTTTTTTTTTTTTTTTTTTTTTACTTTTCAGTTTTTGGGAACATGGTCTCTGTTCCTCTGCGATGGCAGCCCTGAGAGTGGATTACCCCTACCCCTCTTCTTCCCCCTCCCCATTCTCCCTTTAAACAACCATTAATTAATTTGAAAGACTATTGTGGACTTTCTCCTTAAACTATCATAGAGACTTTGGACTTTGTGCATACAATATCATCCAGCACAAAACACCTACAGGATATATACTGTTTTAGAATTTTGCGCCTTTTACTTATATAGATTACTGGGAGGGGCTGGGGAAGACCCAGCTGTCATGGTGCACGTTGGCACCAATGACAATAGAGAGGGTAAAAAAGGGGGAGGGGTATGCCTGTTTTATCAAGAATAATGTACAAGTGAATGTGAGACATGACATCACTAAGGGAGCTAGGGAGGAGGTGGAATCCTTTATGGGAAGAGCTCCAAAGGGATGAAGCTAAGGGGAAAATAATACTGGGAGTATGCTATAGGCTCCCTAACCTGAGGTTGGAGGTGGACCTCCTATCAAAATTTGGATTAGCAGCAAGGATGGGAAGTGTTATAATAATTGGGGATTTTAATTATCCAGACATAGACTGAGCGGAGGGAACCACGTCTTCGTCTAAGGCTTGCCAGTTCTTAAATGTCTTGCAGGATAATTTCATGGTTCAGTTGGTAGACGCACCAACTAGAAATAAAGCGTTAATAGATCTACTGATTACCAACAATACAGACCTGATCACAGATGTGGCAATTTAGCAAAACAGCGATCACAGGTCAATTGGCTTCAGTATAAATTACACGAATAGGAAGAATAGGGGAAATACAAAGACGCTGAATTTCAAAAGAGCCAACTTCCCTAAACTACGTACCTTGCTAGAAGATATAAATTGGGATAAACGCTTAGGAACAAAGAACATGGAGGAGAGATGGGTTTGCTTTAAGAGCATATTAAATAAGGGCATTAACCAATGCATCCCATTGGGTAATAAATTTTAAAAGGGCCTGGATGGCTTACACGCCAATGTAAAAATGCATATAAAAGCAAAAGAGAAGGCCTTCAAAAATACAAGGTTGAGGGATCATCATCAGCATTCAGACTTTATAAAGAATGCAACAAGAAATGTAAGGGTGCAATTAGGGCGGCTAAGATAGAACACTTTGCAAAAGCATTTGGCACAGTTCCCCATAAACGTTTACTGTACAAACTAAGGTCCGTTTGCATAGACCATGGTGTGAGTACATGGACTGAAAACTGGCTACAAGGGCGTGTTCAGAGGGTGGTGATAAATGGGGAGTACTCGGAATGGTCAGGGGTGGGTAGTGGGGTCCCCCAGGATTCTGTGCTGGGACCAATCCTATTTATTTGGTTCATAAACTACCTGGACGATGAGATAAACAGTTCAATCTCTGTATTTGCGGACGATAATAAGCTAAGCAGGGCAATAACTTCTCCGCAGGATGTGGAAACCTTGCAAAAAGATCTGAACAAATTAATGGGGTGGGCGACTACATGGCAAATGAGGTTCAATGTAAAATAATGCATTTGGGTGGCAAAAATATAAATGCAATCTATACACTGGGGGGAAAACCTCCCAGGGGAATCTAGGATGGAAAGGGACCTGGGGGTCCTAGTAGATTCAGCAATTCCAAGCTGCTGCTAACAAAGCAAACAGAATATTGGCATGCATTAACCACTTCAGCCCCGGAAGAATTTACCCCCTTCCTGACCAAGCCATTTTTTTGCGATACGGCAATGCGTCAGGTTTTAAAGCGAGGGTCCACCAACAATTTTTTTTTTTTTTTTTTAACAATTTAGACCCTTGCATATGGTCAATGTTACACTCACATGTTTGGTAACCGATATCCCCCGATGTCCGGTTTGGTAGCAAAAACGTAGTTTTAAAATCTGTTGCTGGCAGGTTTCATCTTGCTTGTGGGCATGTGAAGGCCACAAGCATAAACTTCCTGGATGCTAAGCTACCAGCATTCGCTGCTCGTTCCCGTGCATGCTCAGTTTGTACAGCGCGGAGCGCCGTAAACTTCCACGTGGCCATCACAACGGTCGTCGTTGGAAGTTCCCGCCCCGTTGTGATGGCAACGAAGATAACAACACTGAACACACACAATTCGCGGCGGGCATCCGCACTAACTCCTGGGAATAATGACACAGAGTTCCCAGGAAACAGTGTGGCCCCGGATATTACGACCATACCTGCCCATACCCGCGGGGGTCATAGACAGGAAATGAACAAGAAAGCACAGATATACGGGTACACCCTCTTAAAATGGAAGAACCTCTTTTTTTTTTTTTTTTTTTTTTTTTTTTTTTTTTTTTTTTACAGTGTAAGCAATGCAATGGAGCTAAACTTAGAAATTTGTGTGTGGACCTCCCCTTTAACTGACAATTGCCCAGTCGTGTGATGTTGTACCCAAACATAATTGAGTGATAGAACCTTTCTTTTAGGTGGTATTTGATCACCCCTGCGGTTTTTATTTTTTGCGCTATAAACAAAAAAGGAGCGACAATTTTGAAAAAAAAACACTATTTTGTACTTTTTGCTATAATAAGTATCCCAAATTAAAAAAAAAAAAAAAAAAAAAAAAAAACACATATTTTTTCCTCTGTTTAGGCTGATATGTGTTCTTCATATTTTTGGTAAAAAAAATCGGAATAAGCATATATTGATTGGTTTGCGCAAAAGTTATAGCGTCTATAAAATAGGGGATAGATTTATGGCACTTTTATTATTTCATTGATTTTTTTTTTTTTACTAGTAAGCGATTTAAAAAAAAAAAAAATTATATCGTGATTGCGGAGGACAGACTGGACATTTTTTTTGGGACCATTGACATTTATACAGTGATCAGAGCTAAAAATAGCCATTGATTACTGTATAAAAGTCATTGGCAGGAAAGGGGTTAACACTAGGGGGCGATCAAGGGGTTAACTGTGTTCCCTAGGTGTGTGCTAACTGTGGGGGGGGGGGGGGGGATTGATTGACTAGGGGAGGAGACCGATCGGTGTTCCTACTTAGTAGGAGCACACGATCTGTCTCTACTCCCCTGAGGGAACCGGGATTTGTGTTTACACACATAGATCCCGGGTCTCGCTCTGTCACGAGGGAGGGGGTCTCAGCGGGGGGCATCGATTTAGTTTAAAAAAACCTATTAGATAAGCACCTGAACGACCGCAACATACAGGGATATACAATGTAATACTGATATATAATCACACACATAGGATGGACTTGTGTCCTTCTTTTTTTTTTTTTTTTTTTTTTTTTTTTCAACCTCCCCTACTATGTAACATTCATCTTGCCATCAATTTTGACCAAATTTCCGGTGCCCTTGTAGCTCACACATCCCCAAAACATAAGCGATCCACCTCCGTGTTTCACAGTAGGAATGGTGTACCTGTCATCATAGGCCTTGTAGAGCTGCACGATTCTGGCTAAAATGAGAATCGCGATTTTTCTTAGAAGTTAGATCACGATTCTCACGGCGTAACATTATCTTTCACATTAAACAAAGTAATTGGGATAACTTTACTGTTTCGTTTTTTTATTTATTGAAGTGTTTTTTTTTCCCAAAAAATTGCGTTTGAAAGACCACTGTGCAAATATAGTGTGACATAAAATATTGCAACAATCCCCATTGTATTCTCTAGGGTCTCTGCTAAAAAAATATATATAATGTTTGGGGGTTCCAAGTCATTTTCTAGCAAAAAAATCAGATTTTAACTGTAAGAAACAAGTGTCAGAAAAAGGTTTAGCCTTTAAGTGGTTAAACTTCCTAAATACTCGCACAGAAGTTTTTATCCCTTTGATCTAAGACGGAAGAGTTACTATGTTGTTAAAATCTTGACAGAATGCCTGTTTGGTAGACTGCCAGAGTAAGCAGAGAACTCTATACTTGTTACATGAAAGAATCGAGACACTCCGCAACATAGATCGTCAGAGGGGGTGAATCGAGATCGTGATCTTTTAACGATTAATTGTGCAGCTCTAAGGCCTTGTTGACTTCTCTCCAAATGTAGCATTTATGGTTGTGGCCAAAAAGCTCAATTTTGGTCTCATCACTCCAAATGACTTTGTGCCTGAAGGTTTGAGGCTTGTCTCTGTGCTGTTTGGTGTATTGTAAGTGGGATACTTTGTGGCATTTGCATAGTAATGGCTTTCTTCTGGCGACTCGACCATGCAGCCCATCTTTCTTTAAGTGCCTCCTTATTGTGCATCTTGAAACAGCCACACCACATGTTTTCAGAGAGTCCTGCATTTCACCTGAAGTTATTTTTGGGTTTTTATTTGCATCCCAAACAATTTTCCTGGCAGTTGTGGCTGAAATTTTAGTTGGTCTACCTGACCGTGGTTTGGTTTCAACAGAACCCCTCATTTTCCAATTCTTTATTAGAGTTTGAACACTGCTGATTGGCATTCTCAATTCCTTGGATATCCTTTTTTTTTTATCCTTCTTTCAGTTTCTCGCAGATCCTTTGACAATTCTTTTGCTTTCTCCATGACTCAGAATCCAGAAACGTCAGTGCAGCACTGGATGAAAGATGCAAGGGTCTGTCAGGAGTCGAGGAAACGCATTGACCTGTATATATATATATATATATATATATATATATATATATATATATATATATATATATATATATATACACACACACACTAACAAACTAATTACAAGCAAACAGATCACAGGTGAGGATGGTTACCCTTTTTAATAGCCATTCAAACCCCTTTGTGTCAACTTGTGTGCATGTTATCAGGCCAAAATCCCAAGGGTATATAAACTTTTGATCGGGGTCATTTGGGTAGTTTCTGTAGTCATTCTGATTTTAAAAAGAGTAAACACAGGTGATTGATGATAAATGGCATCAGCCAAACACTAACCATGAGTGAAAGAGAAGTTTTTGTGTTGTCATTCATGTTCTCTGAAAAATGGACAAGAAATCATAAATTTTGCCAGGGTATGTAAACTTGTGAGCACAACTGTACAAACGCACGCCACACTCTGCACATTTATTTGTAAAAAATGTTGAAAGCCATTTATCATTTTCCTTCCACTTCACAATTGTGTGCCACTTTGTGTTGGTCTTATCACATAATATACATTTTACGCTTTTGGCTGTAACATTCACAAATGTGGCAAGGAGTATGAATACTTTTTCAAGGCACTGTATACCCAGCTTACGGGTCACCATACACGTTACAGTCTGACCATGCAATCAACTTTGGATTTACCAAAACGATATGAGGACCTACCTAATCTATCCCAGTCAATTTGTATTCAGTCAAGCAGGCTCTTGCACTACATAGTTGTTGGCAGATCTATACGATCAGATTGGAAATGGAGTGTTTTACTCCAAAGCTGATTGTACAATCTACTTTAGATGTACCAGTACTATATAATAGGAAAACTCGCTTTAAAAATTCCATAAGTTAGTATCAAACCTGGTAGGTCCTTGCAGTATGTAGTTGATGGCAGATTTAAAGGAGATTGTACGATCAGATTGTGTAGTATATGGTCGGGATTACAGAGAAGCGCAGGGACTGCATGATGGCAAGTAATGCTGGGAATCGGGAGTGTGGTTTGCTTTTAGCGAGCCTTTTGTTGTCCAACCCGTCTTCGGCTGCCTATAAAGTCTAAGTGTAAGTTATTTTTATGACGTTGACAATTCTGCTACAAGTCAGATTACTGTCGCCAGAGGCGGATGAGGCATGCTGTAGCTTGTACTCTCCTCACCCGAGGCCGTCGGGGTGTGCTGAAACTTTTAGGTGTACCTTTCACCCATCCCCCTAGGTGGTCAAGGTGTGCTGGCAGTTATAGTTCCACCACTAAGGTATTCAGGGCATACTGGTACTTGTAGTTCTACACCTGCCAATCGCCAGGTTGGATGGTAAACGTTGGTGGACAGCCATTTTTAGGTCTCTCCAGAGATGCTCAATTGGGTTTAAGTCAGGGCTCTGGCTGGGCCATTCAAGAACAGTCACGGAGTTGTTGTGAAGCCACTCCTTCGTTATTTTAGCTGTGTGCTTAGGGACATTGTCTTGTTGGAAGATAAACCTTCCAACAAGGTGTTTGTTGTGATTAACAATGTGTGTGTTTTTTTTTTTTTTTTTTTTTTTGTTTTTGACCCTTTTTGGTGAATGAGTAGGGGTACAATGTACCCCTACTCATTCACATGGGGGGGCTTATATCTGGGGGCCCCCTTGTTAACCGCTCAATGGTTGTATAATTTGCATACCTAGTACGTGATCCTTCACTTATGGATCTGGGATATGCATGATGCTGGCGACCTGTGAACCTGGCGGTCATTAGGCAGAGAGCTGTTCTGTCAGTAGGGAAGGCATTCAATGCCTTCCCTTAGTAAAAGCACCTCCCACACACCTCCCACCCTTTGATTGCCCCTGATGTTAACCCCTTCCCAGCCAGTGTCATTAGTACAGTGACCGTACATATTTTTTAATGCTCATCACTGTATTAGTGTCACTGGGTCCCAAATGGTGTCAGTTAGATGACCAAAGTCGCTGATTGCCGATCACTAGTAAAAAAAAAAATAAAAAATAAAATAAAAATTCCATAAATATATCCCATCGTTTTTAGACGCTATAACTTTTGTGCAAACCAATCCATATACACTTATTGGTATTATTTTTTTAACAAAAATATGTAGCAGAATACATATTTGGCCTAAATTATTTTTTTTTTTTTTTTCCTTTTAATGGGATATATTTTATACAAAGTAAAACATTTTTTGTTTTTTTTTCAAAAATGCAGAGGTAATCAAATAGCACCAAAAAAAAAAAAGCACTTTGAAAAGGACATATATTTTATTTGGGCACAGCGTCCCACGACTGCGGCACCTATCGGTTACAGTAACGTAGTGCTGTATCGCAAAAAATGTCCTGGTCATGAACGGGGTTACTCTCCTGGAGGTAAAGTGGTTAAAAGGGGCTTCCAGATTCCAATAAGCCCCCTGACCTCACAACCACCACCCAGGGTTGTGGGGAAGAAGCCCCTGTCCCCATCAACATGGCTGCAAACTCCTGCCTGTCAGGTGAAAGCATTCGGCCGGCTGCGCTGCCACCCATTGGCTCACACGTACCCCTGGTACTGGCACACCCCCATGCTGCCCCGCTATTGTTTTCCAGGCCTTGCTTGCCCATCTGCGGGCCAGGGACCGACATGGCGGGTGGAGGGGGGGGGAGGGGATCGGATACACGTTCACTCTCCTCCCCTTCTTGCTGTGACCCAGAAAGCAACATCTATGGGTCCGGGTCAGCCTGTCAGTGTCCCCGGCTAGCAGAGCCGGGAAGGGATGTATTGTAATGCGATGTGCATTGCAAAACATTCAGTGGAGCCCAGAGGAGACAGGCAGGTTTTGTGTATAACAATCTATATTTGTTTTGCGAACATATTTTACGAGCATTTGCTGTCATCACTTTACCTCGAGCAAAACACTGTTATGAGTCAGTTTGGTTATAGTTGATGTAAACTCCACTAAGCACTGTGTAAATGTCATCTCAGTGCCTCTAATCTCCAGTCTATTTACAGCCAATTCCCACCTTGTTATGATTTAAAGAACTGCGTAAAACCGGCCACTAAGAGCTCCTCCATAATCTTTTAAAATGTTGATGCAATTTATAAAGTAATTTTTCAGTGCAGTGTTTTTTCTTTCTTTCATTTATTTATTTATTTATTTATTTTTTTTTGCTATAACCTGCTGATCCAGTCACAAAGGTCCTTGTTCGGGTATTTCCTGTTATGGGGTGACAGTGATTTGTTCCCTTCTCCTAACTGTGTGCTCCTACACCCCATCATGTGGACTTTGGACTTTTAAAAGAATTCTACATGTAGCCTTTTTAACTCTATATAATGCTGTTTTACTGTTGACCCCATCATATTGACCCACCCTGGGAAATTCCATAGAGCCATCACACGCTGTGCAGGAGATTTGCGGCACTGTTGCAAAGGATGAAAAATGTACAGAAGAAATAAAATACCATTACGTTTTATACTTTAAGCTGAGAGTGTCTAATTGTCCCCTGCGTCCTAGCAACCAACAGGATACATTTGCGCTGTGCACATGTAAATGTTGGCACAAATGTTTCATGCGCACAATGCATGGACAGAATTTTTTATGTTGGATCTTAATGCCAGTAATTCTACACCCTGTGTGCAAAAGTGTATGTATAGACCTAGCTTTTGTCTATTTGTTTTGGATTGTGTTGTGAAAGGTTAAAAATATTATATTATAATTTTCTGCATCCTGCTAGGGAGATCCCCCTTTCGTGTAGATTCAGCAGGAGGTGAGAGGAAGTTTTCCCTAAGGGCCAGTTCACACCACAGAAATGCAGTCACGATACATTACAGATGTGTTTATGCATGCTCATTTACTTTTTTTTTTTTTTTCTCTAGTGTATTGCATTCCAGTGCGTTTTTGATACGTTTTGCTGTATTGCAGTACAGTTCCTTGCAAAAAATATGCAAGGTTCAACTTTTGTTGACAATACTGGAACTCACTAAAATGGTGTGACCTATGCCATTGGAATTCATGTAACCTACTGCCCATGCTTTTTTCATGCAGAAACTGCCTGTGGTGTGAACCAGCCCCAAGTAAGGGAATTTAACATCTAGGATTTCACTAGAACATTTTACTAGAACATTTCTCCTCATTTGTTTGGTCTCCTGATCACACTCAAAAATTTGATTTCCTCTTACTGATGGTCTTGGTGACAAGAGTCACCAGGACAAATAAAGGGGTGAATCTCCCAGTGAGAATACTAAAAGCATTAAAAAAAAAATGGCAAAGGGTCTGATTCTTTACCACTTTATCAAAAACAAACAAAAAATGTTCCTTTTACATACACTTTTAAGTGCTGGTTCACACTGCTGCGATGCGGAAACCCTGCGAATCCACTGCGGGTTCCCGCATCGCATGTTTCCCAGCGACAGTTCACACTGCCCTATGCGAACTGGTGGGAGTGCCAGTTAAAAGTTAATGACCCCCCCCCCCCCCCCCAAATCAGTTCGCATATCGCAGTGCCATCTGCAAATTCGGACAGGAATCAGATCGCATGAGTGTGAACACCCATGAGCTCTGATTCTGCTGCGGACCAAAAAAAGGTCCTGTGCGAGTTTGGTCCGAATGTGATGCAAATTCAGCCATACTACCTGTATGGCTAAAATTGCATCGCACGGACATCGCATGTGATTTGCAGTGCGAATCACATCCGATCTCGGACAGCGCTGCAGTGTGAACCAGCACTTAAAGGGGTTGTAAACCCTTGTGTTTTTTCACCTGACACTGACCGTCCCCTAGCTGCCCCCCCCTTTTTACTCACCTGAGCCCGTTCGTTCCCTCGGCAGAGACACGCTCTTCCTCTCTGCCCATTGTCTTGGCTCTTGATTGGATAGATTGATAGCAGCGCAGCCATTGGCTCTCACTGCTGTCGATCAAATCCAATGATGCGGGACACAGAAGCAGGACTGGGGAGCGCGCTCACACAGGTGTCCACCTTAGTAGGAGAGCCTCCTCCAACATGGACACTCTGTGGGGAGAAGCTACCAGCGCCACCGAGAACCCCAGGAGTCGAGGATCAGGGCCACTCTGTGCAAAATGAACTGCACAGTGGAGGCAAGTATGACATGTTTGTTATATTTAAAAAAAAAAAAAAAAAAAGGGGTTTATAACCCCTTTTTAAGGCTGATTACATTCACAACCTGTAAGCTGAATTAATGCAAGCTGTTATTTGTCATGTGCCCTGGGGCTGCACAAGTGGATATTGTCTCCTAATTGTTTAATTAGTATAA